>NC_079213.1:116341953-116611953 GCF_029633865.1 Lampris incognitus | reverse complement strand
ATGAAGGTCAGGTGACTCAAAGACATGCAGGTCAGGTGACTCAAAGACATGTAGGTCAGGTGGATCAAAGGCATGAAGGTCAGGTGACTCAAAGACATGTAGGTCAGGTGACTCAAAGACATGTAGGTCAGGTGGATCAAAGGCATGTAGGTCAGGTGACTCAAAGACATGTAGGTCAGGTGGATCAAAGACATGTAGGTCAGGTGACTCAAAGACATGTAGGTCAGGTGGATCAAAGACATGTAGGTCAGGTGACTCAAAGACATGCAGGTCAGGTGACTCAAAGACATGTAGGTCAGGTGGATCAAAGGCATGAAGGTCAGGTGACTCAAAGACATGTAGGTCAGGTGGATCAAAGGCATGTAGGTCAGGTGGCTCAAAGGCATGTAGGTCAGGTGACTCAAAGACATGTAGGTCAGGTGGATCAAAGGCATGTAGGTCAGGTGACTCAAAGACATGTAGGTCAGGTGACTCAAAGACATGTAGGTCAGGTGACTCAAAGACATGTAGGTCAGGTGGATCAAAGGCATGTAGGTCAGGTGGATCAAAGGCATGTAGGTCAGGTGACTCAAAGACATGTAGGTCAGGTGGATCAAAGGCATGTAGGTCAGGTGGATCAAAGACATGTAGGTCAGGTGGATCAAAGGCATGTAGGTCAGGTGGATCAAAGGCATGAAGGTCAGGTGACTCAAAGACATGTAGGTCAGGTGGATCAAAGGCATGAAGGTCAGGTGACTCAAAGACATGCAGGTCAGGTGACTCAAAGACATGTAGGTCAGGTGGATCAAAGGCATGAAGGTCAGGTGACTCAAAGACATGTAGGTCAGGTGGATCAAAGACATGTAGGTCAGGTGACTCAAAGACATGCAGGTCAGGTGACTCAAAGACATGTAGGTCAGGTGGATCAAAGGCATGTAGGTCAGGTGACTCAAAGACATGTAGGTCAGGTGACTCAAAGACATGCAGGTCAGGTGACTCAAAGACATGTAGGTCAGGTGGATCAAAGGCATGTAGGTCAGGTGACTCAAAGACATGTAGGTCAGGTGGATCAAAGGCATGAAGGTCAGGTGACTCAAAGACATGCAGGTCAGGTGACTCAAAGACATGTAGGTCAGGTGGATCAAAGGCATGTAGGTCAGGTGGATCAAAGGCATGAAGGTCAGGTGACTCAAAGACATGTAGGTCAGGTGGATCAAAGGCATGAAGGTCAGGTGACTCAAAGACATGCAGGTCAGGTGACTCAAAGACATGTAGGTCAGGTGGATCAAAGGCATGAAGGTCAGGTGACTCAAAGACATGTAGGTCAGGTGGATCAAAGACATGTAGGTCAGGTGACTCAAAGACATGCAGGTCAGGTGACTCAAAGACATGTAGGTCAGGTGGATCAAAGGCATGAAGGTCAGGTGACTCAAAGACATGTAGGTCAGGTGGATCAAAGGCATGTAGGTCAGGTGACTCAAAGACATGTAGGTCAGGTGGATCAAAGACATGTAGGTCAGGTGACTCAAAGACATGCAGGTCAGGTGACTCAAAGACATGTAGGTCAGGTGGATCAAAGGCATGAAGGTCAGGTGACTCAAAGACATGCAGGTCAGGTGACTCAAAGACATGTAGGTCAGGTGGATCAAAGGCATGAAGGTCAGGTGACTCAAAGACATGTAGGTCAGGTGGATCAAAGGCATGTAGGTCAGGTGGCTCAAAGGCATGTAGGTCAGGTGGATCAAAGGCATGAAGGTCAGGTGACTCAAAGACATGTAGGTCAGGTGGATCAAAGGCATGTAGGTCAGGTGGCTCAAAGGCATGTAGGTCAGGTGACTCAAAGACATGTAGGTCAGGTGGATCAAAGGCATGTAGGTCAGGTGACTCAAAGACATGTAGGTCAGGTGACTCAAAGACATGCAGGTCAGGTGACTCAAAGACATGTAGGTCAGGTGGATCAAAGGCATGTAGGTCAGGTGACTCAAAGACATGTAGGTCAGGTGGATCAAAGGCATGTAGGTCAGGTGACTCAAAGACATGTAGGTCAGGTGACTCAAAGACATGCAGGTCAGGTGACTCAAAGACATGTAGGTCAGGTGGATCAAAGGCATGTAGGTCAGGTGACTCAAAGACATGTAGGTCAGGTGGATCAAAGGCATGTAGGTCAGGTGGATCAAAGGCATGTAGGTCAGGTGGATCAAAGACATGTAGGTCAGGTGGATCAAAGGCATGTAGGTCAGGTGGATCGGCTGGCCCTGTGTGTTGGCCTGGCGGCCTGTCCAGGGTGTCTCCCCGCCTGCCGTCCAGTGACTGCTGGAATAGGCTGCAGCATCCCCGCCACCCTGAAAGCAGGATAAGCTGTTCGGATAATGGATAATGGATAATGGATAATGGATAATGGATAATGGATGGGTGGATGATTCTATTAATGTTTTGTCGTTTAGAGCGGTTGAAGTGAGCCACAGATAGACTACTACTGCTACTACTACTACTACTACTACTACTACTACTGCTAATGCTACTGCCACTACTACTGCTACTACTACTACTACTACTGCCACTACTACTACTACTACTGCCACTACTACTACTACCGCCACTGCCACTACTGCTACTGCTGCTGCTGCTGCTACTACTACTACTGCCACTACTACTATTACTACTACCACTACCGCCACTACTACCACTACTACTGCTACCACTACTGCTACCACTACTGCTACTACTGCCACCACTACTACTACTACTACTACTCCTACTGCTGCCACTACAACTAGTGCCACTACTACTACTACTGCTGCCACTACTACTACTACTACTGCTTCCACTACTACTACTACTACTACTACTACTGCCACTACTGCCACTACTACTACTACTGCCACTACTCCTACTACATTACATTACATTACAGTCATTTAGCTGACGCTTTTATCCAAAGCAACTAATAAGAGCATAATTTCCCATAGTCAAGAGAATTACTAGTCATCAGAGGTCATAAGTGCGTCTTCTCTCTAAACAGGCATCTAAGAGCAAAACTACTACTACTGCTACTACTACTACTACTACTGCCACTACTACTACTACTAGACTAATAGACTGCATGAATAATCTGTGGGGGACAGAAGTTAGAGTGTGTCAGGGTTTTATTTGACCTCGTCAGAAGCAGAAGCGTTGCTCCGGCGGGTTTTCCAGCAGGAAATGGTGGGAATATGTTCTTTTACACCAGAGTTCAGCTCGTCAGGTAAACCAGGCCCACCACACTCTACTGTAGACCATGGGACTGTCTCCTCATTCATCTCCTGTGGTCAAAGGTCATGTCAGATTTAATTTCTTTGGTCTGATTAGGCAACGTATCCCAGGTGAGCTAAAAACCATAGCAACAGGATGTGACGTCACACAGACTCAACACGGAAACACTCCACCGGCGTCACGCTTCAATTCATGGGTACCAAATACGTCACTTCCGAAATGCCCGCCGCCATATTTGTGTCCGTGCGACTTCACAGTTTTCTACTGTGACCGTCATTGCCGTCATGACCGCCAAAACTGCACATTTGAATGAGATAGAAAGAGAGCGATGTTTGGAAAAAGCATCAATTATTGGTAGCGATCCCTATTTATTACCTTCAGCTTTATTTTGTCCCTTAACCTCTGCGAAGCGTCTGCCCCACCTTACTTGTCCTGACATTTATATCTACACAGTGAACCACCAGATCCTCCTCTCTACCCTCGAGGGGCTGGGTGTCACAGGCTCTGCACTCTCAATGTTTGCAACCTACCTGACGGGTTGTTCCTACCCGGTGACATGGAGGGGATGTGTCGGAGCCTCGCAGACTGACTACAGGCGTTCCACAGGGTTCGGTTCTGGGTCCTCTCCTTTTCTCCCTGTACACGACATCCCTGGGTTCTGTTATTCGCTCGCATGGCTTCTCTTACCATTGTTATGCCGATGACACCCAGCTGATCTTGTCCTTACCTCCCTCTGACACACAAGTAGAGACACGCATTGCTGCGTGCTTGACTGACATCTCGGAGTGGATGGCGACACACCACCTGAAACTCAGTCTGGACAAGACAGAGCTGATGTTTCTCCTGGGGAAAGGTTGCCCGCACCGAGACCTGGCCATCACCATTGACAACACCGTGGTGATGCCAACTCGGACTGTGAGGAATCTGGGTGTGATCCTGGACGACCAACTGTCGTTTGCTGCAAACATTTCATCGGTTGCTCGCTCCTGCAGATGTCTCCTCTATAACATCAGGGGGATTCAGCCATTCCTCACCGACGAGACGGCACAGGTGCTCATCCAGGCTCTGGTCATCTCCCGGCTGGACTACGGCAACTCCCTCCTTGCCCCTGGAGGTTAGGATACTGGCGGCTAACAGTGGGTGGGACCGCACAGCGCTTAGGAATGCGTACAGGAGGGGGCTCAGCGATTCCATCAAGGATCTCATTGTTAGAGACCGGCCCTCTTCCTTCAACGAGCTCGTCAATCTCGCTCTCTGGATGGATGAACGGTTGCAGGAGCGGCATCTGGAGCGCGCTCAATGCACCGGAGTCTCCCATAGACCTATCCCCGACCCAACTACCGGTGGGTCCCCTGTTCCAGCATCCCGCAGCCACTCTCCGCCCTCTCAGTACCCCATGCTACCCCCAGCATCATCTGCACCCAGATTGGAGGAGGAGCCTATGCAGTTGGTGTAATGTCCGTAGACGCCTTGTCTTACTGACATAAGAATAATTCAAGAACGAGCCGACTTCGTAGGTTCTTAACTGTGTAGCTTTTACTAGCGTTCATCCGACATACGTACAACCTTCATAACATGCGCTTCTCTAACTTCCTGTATACGTCACACGCACTGCACGTACACCCGTGAGTAGGTCAAGTTAAACACGTGACCTTTCATTCATTACATCTCCCCCTCTAAGATGATTTTCTAACCTGTATATCACCCCCCTTTTCACAAAAAAAATAAAAAATCCCCCACAGTACACAAGTCCATACGCCTCACAAATCCAGCCGGATTGCCGGCTTGCTCACCCTGCCAGAGCGAGTAACATATGGTGTGGAAGTTGGCATTTCTGCTGCTCGGGACTCATCCGTGTTTCCACTCTCCCCTGGAGTGACATGGTCAGGATCCCTGCTGACAAAGGTGAGTGTTTTAGGTGTGGCCAACAGGTGGCGCCTGTTCCTTCTGTAATGTTCACCTTGAGCTGTCTCCACTATGTAGGATCTGGGAGTGGAGCTCTGACTGTGAACAACTGCTGGCATTGTCCATGTTTTCTGTCCATCAAGTTTGGTGAGTACTGCGTCACCCGAGTTCAGTGGGCGCAGTGTCCGCACGCCGTTCCTGCGGTTGTAGTAGAAAGCCTGCCTCGATTTGGCTGCGGCGTCAGCGGTTTTGATCAGTTCCTCTTTAGGCCAGGCCGGTTTCAGGTTATGCTGCAATGTGGGTAAGGTGGTTCTGAGTCTCCTACCCATGAGCAATTCCGCTGGACTGGCTCCAGTGGAAGAAGAGGGTGTAGCTCTGTATGTCAACAGGGCGAGGAGAGGGTCTTCCTGCCTTAATATGCTTTTGGCTATCTGAACAGCCCTCTCTGCCTGTCCATTACTCTGGGGGTAGTGTGGGCTTGAAGTCACATGGATGAAATCATAATCCTCACTGAACCTCCTCATCTCTTCTGAAACTAGCTGTGGCCCATTATCACTAACTACAATTTCAGGGATACCAAAACGTGCAAATGTAGCCTTCAGCCTAGCTACAACCTGACTGCTAGTAGTTGTTGGTAGATTTAGGATCTCCAAAAACCTGGAATAATAGTCAGACACTATCAAGTAGTTTTGCTTTTTGTGCTCACACAGGTCTATGCCAACTTTCTGCCATGGTCTGCATGGGAGCTCACTTGACATTAAAGGCTCTTTTCTCTGTGTGTTCTTGTGTTCTCTGCAGAATTGACATTGGTGTATCTTTGTTGTAATGTGCTCTGTCATTTTGGGCCACCACACTGACTGGCTAGCTCTCTCTCTGCACTTAACTATCCCCTGGTGCCCGTCGTGTATTCTGTCTAAGATCACCTCCCTCATCTCTGTGGGAATGACGATACGACTGCCTCTGATGACTAAACCATCTACCTCAGATAACTCCCCTCTCACCTGATAAAAGTCTCTGACTGTCTCCGGCACTTTATCGACATACTCAGGCCAGCCGTGTCTGATGAAGCCCAACACTGTCTGGAGCTGCAGATCCCCATCCGTGCTCTGTTTTATCTCCTGCATCCTTTGAGGTGTGGCAGGCACCTGGCACACGATGGCATCAATGTGCGCTGCAACATCATCATGAGAAGCACCATCTCCGTAGCGCTGCTCTGGGCCTCTGGAGAGTGCATCAACCACAGCTAAAGTTTTGCCTGGTGCGTATTCAGCCACTGCATTGAAACGCATCAGCCTCATTAACAGTCTCTGGCACCTAATGGGCACATTATCCAAGTCTTTGCTGTTCATGAGAGGCACTAGTGGTTTATGATCGGTGACAAGTCTGAAATTGTCAAGCCCAAACAAGTACTTCTCGAACCTTTCACATGCCCAGACGCTGGCTAAGCACTCTTTCTCGATCTGTGCGTACCTTGTCTCTGCGTCACTCAGCCGTCGGGAGCAGTAGGCCACGGGCTTCCAGTGTTCCCCGTGCTGCTGGAGCAGAACGCCTCCCAGCCCGTAGCTGCTGGCATCTGCTGACACCACCGTAGCCTTAGTGACGTCGTAAAAGGTGAGTACCGGGGCGGTGGCGAGTGCTGCTTTAAGGTCTTGGAATGCTGTGTTCTGTGCAGGTCCCCACAGCCACTCTGTCGTTGCTTTAAGCAGTCCATAAAGCGGCTGACCTACAGTGGACAGCTCTGGGACGTATTTTGCCAAATAGTTCACCATCCCGAGGAACCTCTTGAGTTCCGTCACGTTCTGGGGCTGAGGAAAGTTCTCTATTCCGGCCACTTTGTCCGGGTCAGGTCTGATGCCTGCCTCGTTGATGATATGACCAAGGAAGCGGACTTGTTTCTGTTTGAACTTGCATTTCGCTTGGTTCAGTTTGAGACCTGCTGTTTCAATGACCCCCAGCGCCTCTGCTAGGCGCCGGTCATGGATTTCCTCAGTCTCTCCATGTATAAGGATGTCATCCATGTACACCTCTGTGCCCTCTAGCCCGGTCAGAGTTTCCGGCATCTTTCTCTGGAAAATCTCTGGAGCACTCGTTATACCAAATGGAAGGCGGCAGAAAGCATACCTCCCAAATGGGGTGATGAAAGTGGTGAGCCCCCTGCTGTCTTCATGCAAGGGGATCTGGTAAAACCCACTTGCTGCATCCAACGTTGTGAAGAACTTTGACCCTGCGAGCCTTGGCATTATTTCCTCCATAGTGGGCCGCACGTATTTCTCACGTTTCACCGCTCGATTCAGCCTCCTGAGGTCAGCGCAGCAGCGAACCTCTTTCTTGTTCGGTTTCAGCACCGGCACCATAGCGGCGCACCATTCTGTGGGCTGAGTCACTTTTTCCAATAATACCCTCATTTTCCATGCGCTGCAGTTCTTTCTTAACCAGTGGTACAAGTGGCAGCGGTATCCGTCTGGCTGTATGCACCGCGTATGGCTGGGCACCCTCCACCAGAGCTATTTTCACTGGGTCTGTTTTCAGCAGTCCACTTGAACCGAAAACTCCACTGACCTCATTCATCCGCTTCACTAGACCCATCTCCACTGCCTCTGGACGACTCAGCAGACAGCTGCCTCTCCCCTTGATCACATACACTGGAAAGGAGTATTGTTTCTCCTTGTAGTTGGTTGTGGCTTGAAACTGTCCTATGCAGCTGATGTTTCCACCTGGGCTTATGAAGCATGTGTCAGGAGGTCCCAGTTTTATGTTTGGCTTCAGCTTTTTAAATGTCCCTTGGTTGATAACAGTAGCGTCAGCCCCCGTGTCAATTTTAAAGGTTATTGGTACATCACTTATTGTTAAACTAACAGTCCAATCTTCCTGACTGCTCTCTTTGCCAACTTCTCCCAGAAAGTACAGCTGTTTAACCTCTTCAGTGACTTCTCTCACCGCTTTAGAGTGACATACACGCTCCCAATGTCCCTTTTTATGACACTTGTTGCACTTACTGTTCGTTGCAGGACACTTCCGCTCATCGGTGTGCTGCGTCTTGCCGCACCTCCCGCATTCCTCTACTTTGTTGGTTGCAGGTCTGCTGCCACCATGACGCTGTCCGCCCTTTTTGTTTTGGCGTCCGTCCCGCCATCGGACAACATTGACGTTAGCCAGCTGGGCCTCTGGTTGGTTAGCTTGGAGGCTGAGCTGCTTTGTTATTGCCTCCGCCTGGCGCACTTGTTCAATGACTTTCACCAGAGTAAGGTCCGCTGTGAGCTGGAACTGACGGGAGAGCACCTTATCTTTTATGCCCACTACCAGACGATCTCTGATATGTTCATCCCTCTTGTCCCCAAACTCACAGTGTTCAGACAGCTCATACAATGTCCGGATGTACATCTCCGCTGTCTCTCCTGGCTGCTGGCTACGTTGATAGAAGCCCGCCCTCTCATGGATGATGTTACGGCGGGGAATAAAGTAGTCGTCGAACCTTTTCAGTACGATATCATAGTCCACTTTATCACCCTCCGCCGCGAAGTCAAACGAGCTGAATATCTTTTCAGCCTCGCTGCCCATTGCATAAATCAGCGAACTCACTTGAATCTCCCCGTCGTCTTTATCCAGCTGTGTCGCGAGCCTGAAGCGCGAAAACCGTTGTTTCCACTCCGGCCATTCAACGGGGCAGTCAAACTTGAATTCACTCGGCGGATTAAACTTCGGCATGACCGCTCGTGTTCCGATACACAGACTATTCTGACACCATGTAATGTCCGTAGACGCCTTGTCTTACTGACATAAGAATAATTCAAGAACGAGCCGACGTCGTAGGTTCTTAACTGTGTAGCTTTTACTAGCGTTCATCCGACATACAACCTTCATAACATGCGCTTCTCTAACTTCCTGTATACGTCACACGCACTGCACGTACACCCGTGAGTAGGTCAAGTTAAACACGTGACCTTTCATTCATTACAGTTGGGTCGGTCACGGCTTCCACTGGAGGAGCGATAGCAGAGGATGTGTGACCGACTCTGCCTCTACTGTGGGGAAATTGGGCCATTACATCCGAGCTTGCCCGACTCGCCCACAAAGACCAGACTCACTAGTGGGTGGGTGGGTGAGGGGGGGTGGTCCTAACGAACTTGACCCCCCCTGCCCCAGTCCAAAAAGAAGCACAACCGGTTGTTTCCTGTCACTCTCACCTGGGATAAGGAATCACTTTCTGTCAGCGCACTGTTAGATTCGGGGGCAGAGGAGTGTTTGATTGAAATCTCGCTGGCCCGGCAAGCCGGCATTCCACTCGTCCCCCTTGACTCCCCTCACAGCCAAAGCCTTGGATGGTCGTTCACTCGGTAGGATTACGCACAGCACAGCTTCTCACAAGCTCACTCTTTCGGGTAATCACGTAGACTCCGCGTCTTTTGGTCTTGCCCACCCCTGCAGCGCCCCTAGTGTTAGGTAGACCGTGGTTGGACAGGCACGATCCCCACATTTCATGGTCCACTGGGCGCATATTGAGTTGGAGCGTTGCGTATCATGCCAACTGCCTTCGCGCCGCTCTCTCCGTCCAGTGGCCCCAGCCCCGGCTCTCTCCCCAGGATCTCACTGGTGTATCCTCTGTCTATCACGATTTAGCTCCCGTGTTTAGCAAAGACAGTGCACTTTCCCTTCCCACTCACCGTCCCTATGATTGCGCCATAGACCTTATTCTGTCCCTCATTATATTTTCATATTCGTTAGTTTGTTTATTGATAGTTAAAATAGATTTGCTCTACCGGTGTCAGGAAGCTGAGGTTATTTCCAGTTCTGTGGTCAATACTCCCACCTAGTGGTAGAAAAACTGACGTTACAAGTAAGTTGTGTTTTGGTAGCCATTTTGATTTGAGCATAGAGTGGACGGATAGTGATACATGTGTCTGTCTTTTCCTTCGTGTACTGCTCTTGACACGGGATAATCTGTAAGTTCACTGCCAGATAATGAAGTTTTGTTATATATTCTAGCTTTATGTAGATAAATGACTCGAGTTTCATCCTTTTATACTGCATGCACATGTTCGGATAGCATGAGCTAACTGATTGCTAACTTACCGTAACCTAGAATGTCATTAGATGTTAGCTGTGCGCATAGCAAAATTATTTTACCGTTACATCTTTGACGTACCTGTTATTAAGAAAATGGCTTCTATTGGTTATGGAGAAGAATGTAATGATCTGATGTGGGGTTTATGTATGTCTACACAGAGTAGTCTGTTAAAATATCTTTATTTTTTCTGTCTGTTACAGTTTTGCAAAATATGGTTTCGCAGTAAAAGCTCTAAAGAACTCAACACGGTCTCCCGAGTACTTACTGGGGCCATTTGTTTAGCTCGCTGTCTAGGCTATGTAGAGGCATATATCTGAGGGCAGAAGAGACCTCCTCCCGGGGCCGCCCTTCCCACCGGTCGGTTGTATAACCTCTCCGTCTCGGAGAAGGAGTCTATGCGCAATTATATTAGAGTTCCTGGCCTCAGGAATCATAAGGCCCTCGTCGTCCCCGGTTGCAGCGGGCTTCTTTTTTGTGGTGAAGAAGGATGGCAGCCTAAGGCCCTGTATAGATTATTGTCAGTTAAATGACATCACTGTTAAAAATAAGTATCCACTTCCCCTTATGAGTTCCACTTTCGAGCCACTCACTCACGCCATGGTGTTCACTAAATCAGACCTACGCAGTGCGTATCATTTGGTGCGTATTAGGGAGGGTAACGAATGGAAGACGGCCTTCAACACGCATCTAGGGCATTTCGAGTACCTCTTCATGCCCCTTGGCCTCACCAATACCCCGGCCGTCTTCCAAGCGCTGGTCGACAAAGTGTTGCGGGACATGCTTAACACGTTTGGGGTGGACATCCTCGTGTTCTCCAGGACAGAGGAGGAACACCACCAGCACGCCCGCCTGGTCCTCCAACGGCTGCTGGAGAACAGGCTGTTCGTGAAGACCGAGAAGTGCGTGTTCCACTCCGCCTCCGTGGAATTTCTCGGCCCCATTGTGGTGAAGGGGCACATCCGCACCGACCCCAGGAAGATCCGAGCGGTGGAGGAGTGGACGCGTTCTACCGACAGGGCGCAACTCCGGCGCTTCCACGGGTTCGCCAATTTTTATTGGCACTTCATCAGGGGGTTCAGCCGAGTGGCTGCCCCCTCACTGCACTAACCTCCACCCTCCGCCCCTTCTCTTGGACCCCGGAGGCGGAGCCCGCTTTCTCGGCCTTGAAGGGACTGTTTACGATAGCTCCGGTTTTCTCTCTCACCCTGAACCGTCCAAGCAGTTCATCATGGAGGTGGACGCATCGGACATGGGAATCGGAGCTGTCCTCTCCCAGCGGTCGGAGGAGGACCATAGTTCCCCCATGCGCCTTCCTCTCCCGGTGTTTCAGCCCAGCAGAGAGGAATTATGACATCAGCAACAGTGAGTTGCTGGCGGTCCATGCCGCCCTGGAGGAGTGGAGACGCTGGTTGGAGGGAGCGAAGCAGCCGTTTGTTGTGTGGTCAGACCACAAGAATCTGACCTACATGCGAACGGCGAAGAGGCTTAACTTACCTCGGCAGGCGCGCTGGGCTGTCTTTTTCAGCCGGTTCAACTTCACCTTCACCTTCCACCCGGGTTCCAAGAACGTCAGGGCAGACGCCCTCTCCCGCCTGTTTCCAGAGGAGTCCCCTGATGCACCGGACACGCCTGACACCATCCTTCCCCTAGCCCGGGTGGTGGTTGCCTTCACCCGGGCTATAGAATTGGTGGTGAGAAGAGCTCAGCGCGCCCAGCCCAACCCAGGCAACGGACCCCGGAATTGCCTGTTTGTGCCGTCCACCATCCGGTCCCAGGTGCTGGAGTGGGGACACTCCAGCCGGTTCGCCTGTCATCCCGGCGTCCACCGGACGGTGGCCCTCATCTGCAGACGCTTCTGGTGGCCCACTATGGAGGCGGAAACAAAGAAGTTTGTGGCCGCCTGCCCCACCTGTGCCCACAGTAAGGCTACCCATCGCCCGCTGGTGGGTCTCCTGCACCCCCCCCCCTGTCCCCGGTCGACCTTGGTCACACATTGCCTTGGATTTCATGACTGGCCTCCCTGTGTCCGAAGGTAATGATACTATCTTGACCATTGTTGACCGGTTCTCTAAGGTTGTCCATTTTGTCGCCCTTCCCAAGATCCCCTCTGCGGCTGAGACGGTGGACCTCCTCGTCTCCCATGTTATCCATCTCCATGGGATCCCTCAGGACATAGTCTCCAACCATGGTCCCCAGCTCAATTCTAAGGTGTGGCAGGCCTTATGTAAGGGGATTGGGGCCACGGTCAGTCTCTCCTCCGAATACCATCCCCAGACCAATGGGCTGGCGGAGCGGGCCAACCAAGCCCTGGAGGCGGCCTTGTGTTGTCACCACCAGCAACCCCACCTCCTGGAGCAAGCATCTACCCTGGGAGGAGTATTCCGAACACCATGGAGAGTTCTGCTACTGGTTTGTCTCCCTTTGAGTGCTCCCCCGGTTACCAACCCCCTCTGTTTCCCTGTCAGGAGTTGGAGGTGGCGGTCCCATCCACCAGGGCCCATCTCCGCTGGTGCCATCACATCTGGAAGACTGCCCGGGCCGCTATGTTGTGGGCCACAGAGTGGTCCCAGCGTGGTGCCAACTGGCAGAGGGTGCTAGCCCTGGCCTATCGTCCTGGCCAGAGGGTGTGGCTGCTGGCCCAGGACCTCCCTCTCCTGACACTCTCCCAGAAGCTGGCCCCTCGCTACATCGGTCCCTACACCATTGACCACATCATCAACCCCTCCGCGGTACGTCTCATCCTCCCTACCTCACTTAAGATCCATCCTGTGTTTCATGTCTCTCACCTCAAACCGGTAGCCTCCAGCCCCTTGTCTCCCCCTGTCCAAGCTCCTCCGCCTCCCAGGGTCCTCCACGGGGGCGATTTGGTCTGGGACGTCAACTGACTGCTCGCCGTTCGCCACCAGGGCCGGGGTTACCAATACCTGGTGGACTGGGGTGGTTACATTCCCGAGGATTGCAGCTGGGTGCCCTCATCCTACGTGGCCGACCCCGCACTCCTTAAGGAGTTCTATTGGGCCCACCCCAACGCCATCGGACGGTTGCCCGGTGTCTCCCGTAGGAGGGGGGGGGGTCCTGCTGTGGTTACACCATCCCGAGCTGCCTCCCCGGCACGTTCAAGCCACTCCCCCAGCTCGGACGTGCCGGAAATATCCGAGCGCTCGGTTTGCGCTCTGAGGAGATGAGCGCTGCACTGCACCAGGTGTTTTCCATCATCTATCAGGCAAGCCTGCGGCCATCGGGCAGCTCTCTACAGGAAGCCTCCCAGAACACCTCTCTGGGCTTTGACATACTGAACCCTGCGACCCTCCCTCTGCGACTTCCACGGCTCCTCCGCTCCTCGTCCCCAGCGACCTTCACGTTTTCCCCGGACCTCTCCAGCGATCTCTCTCCCTGGACCCCCTCCCTTTGGACTTGACTTCCTGGATCTTAGACCTGGACTTCCTCGGACAACCCCTCGCTCTACGGATACGGACTTTGGTAGCAAGGCGCGTGCACATCGTCACAACAACCCCCACCTGAGATTCCTCTGTTATCATCCCTGTGGCAGTGTTGTTTATTTTCCTGCATTAAAATCGCCTTTGTGTTTTCTCGCTGCTCTGTGTTTGTCTGTCCTTTGGATTTCGCTACACTGGCCTCTGGTCTTCATTCATTATATGTAACAGTTTAGGTTGCTTTTGTATTAAAAGTAAACTCTATTACTGTTGGTTCATTTAAAGCCAAATACAGTAAGTCCACAGGTTACAGTAAAGGTCACATTTATTACCTTGATGTATCAGTTTTACATGCGACTACTGCCTGTCTATTCTGTGGGGACCACAGGTGGGCAAATATTACAAAGAGCACAGCAAACTGTTACCCTCTTGTCAAGGGAGGTAGGTTGTCCTGGAGTGGCTGCTTGGCAGAGAGACAGTGGAATGGTGGTCTGAAGGATGGTGTACTTGTTCCTGACCAGGCTGATGACTCTTTCCACATGGATCCTAATGGCAGCCAGTCCCCTTGTTGCTTCTAGTTCCAGTGGATGCAGTTGCTGCTTGCTTTTGGTGAATGCTGGTATTTTCAACTGTGCACAATACAGGCCAACCGTATCTTTGACACTGAAGCCTCTATCTGTAAGAACGACATCTCCTGGTGACAGTTTCTCAAGATCTCCAGTTTTCTGTGATGTGCTTGTCGCTTGTGTGTCCACCCCAGCCGTTTGACACAAAGGATATAACACCCTGTGGTGTTGTTGATATCAGGTATTTTACAGTGTTGTGATGCTTGTCCTGAGAGCATGTCTGTGCACGAGCTCTCAAGTCCTTTGGCTTCTCTATAAATATTTCAAAACAGTCAATGAAAGAAGTGCAGTTGCTATAGTTATCCCTGAAACAGATGGGCAGACTGACCTGAATTTGTTCTTTTGATGGCCAAAATATTAGCAGCGACAGTCTAACATACATGACATCTAATGTACTATTAAATAGTCTGGCAACACTTGTCTTAGACATACGAAATAAATAGACAAAAAATAAATAAAAAATAGCGGTAAATTGAGCCTCATTCTCATCAATGTTAAAGCTATGAAAGGGAGTCAGTCTTGGACTAGCTTTCAGAAATCCTGACAGTTAAAGACAACCATTAATTTAGCATAGCTTGGAAGGCCGGTGAGTTCCTGTACCATTTCATAATTTCCTTTAAATGCCTCTTCGTTAAAAGAAAGCAGATCCGCGTTGTCCTTTAGACTATGAACCTCTGCTCTAAGTCGAGCACACTCATTTGGTAATGCTCTGACTGTAGCTTTGCAGGCTGCATTTGAGCATGGTGCCACGATGCCTGGGCTATGAGGGGCTTGAGAGCAATGGTGCTCACAGCCTGCCTGTACTCCCATGGTGTTGTTGGTGTCATCACTGGTGCTGGAAGGGGCCATAGTCTCGTGGTCAGTGTCACTGCTAGGGGCCAAAGTCTCAGTCCTTTTCCATTTCATCTGCTGGGTATGCTCAAACCTACTGTTGGCATGGATGTTTTTCTGCCGCTGTCCAGCTAAAGTGTGTGCAAACAGGCTGGGTACATAATCAGGGCTTGTGGGGTTGTCATTTTTTCTTTCTAAGCAGACAGAGAGGCAAGAATGGCAGAATATTACATGTGTGCATACCATCAAGATATTGACCAACCTGAGCAAGGTACTCTCCCTTTCATCTTTTTCTCTCAGACATTTTTCTCTCTTATTCACCTTTATGCTGCAGGTAAGTACTGTAATGTATATTTAACAAGAAGGGTGATCTCAGCACGCATCTGCTGATCGGCAGTCCGGTGCTTCTCAGTGAGGACAAGCATCAAGGTAGAGAGGAACACTGGAGCAACCCGGGCAGTTGAAGCCTTTTTATTAAGGAGCAAGTGAAAGAAGGTGCTTTCACTTGCTCCTTAACAAAAAGGCTTCAACTGCCCAGGTTGCTCCAGTGTTCCTCTCTACCTTACTGTATATTTGACCAAGTGCAGCGGTAAGGAAGGGTAGAACTACTGGGTTTAATAATACTTTCCATTTTAAAAAATAGCTGGGCAAGTTATTAGTGTAATGAATCTAACCATTACTTCTTTTCCCTCACATGGGCAAGATAACGTTAGCTAGCTTACTACACAATTTGAATAGTTAGCTAACATTAGCATAATGTATGCAAAGAAAAAGCTTATGTTACTGATGTAAGCCTTTTCCTGGCAAAGGGGGCTAAAAGATATAAATAATAATTATCTAAGTTAAAGGCAAACGTAACTTACCGGTGACAAAGTGTTGACTGCACAATCTGGACTCAGATCTTGGCTGCCAGTGGTCCCTTCTGACTGAAGCCAGCCATTTATTCTTCTGACTGAAGCCAGCCATTTATTCTTCTGACTGTTTTTGTAGTTTGGTTAAAGAACACATCTAACCAAACTACAAAAGCAACAAAACTACAAGAACACGTTTAACCAAACTACAAGAACACATTTAAAAACTACAAGAACACACTTAACCAAACTACAAAAACACAACCAAACTACAGGAACACAATTTATAACCAAACTACAGAAACACAACCAAACTACAAGAACACGTTTAACCAAACTACAAAAACACAACCAAACTACAAAACCACATTTAACTAAACTACAAAAACACAACCAAACTACAAAAAAACCAAACTACAAGAACACATTTAACCAAACTACGAAAACACAACCAAACTACAAGAACACATTTAACCAAACGACAAGAACACATTTAACCAAACTACAAGAACACGTTTAACCAAAGTACAAGAACACGTTTAACCAAACTACAAGAACACAACCAAACGACAAGAACACGTTTAGCCAAACTACAAGAACACATTTAACCAAACTACAAAAACACATTTAACCAAACTACAAGAACACATTTAACCAAACTACAAAAACACACCCAAACTACAAGAAAACATCGAAACTACAAGAACACATTTAACCAAACTACAAGAACACAACCAAACTACAAGAACACATTTAACCAAACTACAAAAACACAACCAAACTACAAGAGCACGTTTAACCAAACTACAAGAACACAACCAAACTACAAGAACACATTTAACCAAACTACAAAAACACAACCAAACTACAAGAGCATGTTTAACCAAACTACAAGAAAACAACCAAACTACAAGAGCACGTTTAACCAAACTACAAAAACACAACCAAACTACAAGAACACATTTAACCAAACTACAAAAACACAACCAAACTACAAGAGCACGTTTAACCAAACTACAAGAACACAACCAAACTACAAGAACACAACCAAACTACAAAAACACAACCAAACTACAAGAGCACTTTTAACCAAACTACAAGAACACAACCAAACTACAAGAACACAACCAAACTACAAGAACACAACCAAACTACAAGAGCACGTTTAACCAAACTACAAGAACACAACCAAACTACAAGAACACAACCAAACTACAAGAGCACGTTTAACCAAACTATAAGAACACAACCAAACTACAAGAACACAACCAAACTACAAAAACACAACCAAACTACAAGAGCACTTTTAACCAAACTACAAGAACACAACCAAACTACAAGAACACAACCAAACTACAAGAACACAACCAAACTACAAGAGCACGTTTAACCAAACTACAAGAACACAACCAAACTACAAGAACACGTTTAGCCAAACTACAAGAACACATTTAACCAAACTACAAAAACACATTTAACCAAACTACAAGAACACATTTAACCAAACTACAAAAACACACCCAAACTACAAGAAAACATCGAAACTACAAGAACACATTTAACCAAACTACAAGAACACAACCAAACTACAAGAGCACGTTTAACCAAACTACAAGAACACAACCAAACTACAAGAACACATTTAACCAAACTACAAAAACACAACCAAACTACAAGAGCACGTTTAACCAAACTACAAGAACACAACCAAACTACAAGAACACGTTTAGCCAAACTACAAGAACACATTTAACCAAACTACAAAAACACATTTAACCAAACTACAAGAACACATTTAACCAAACTACAAAAACACACCCAAACTACAAGAAAACATCGAAACTACAAGAACACATTTAACCAAACTACAAGAACACAACCAAACTACAAGAGCACGTTTAACCAAACTACAAGAACACAACCAAACTACAAGAACACATTTAACCAAACTACAAAAACACAACCAAACTACAAGAGCATGTTTAACCAAACTACAAGAACACAACCAAACTACAAGAACACATTTAACCAAACTACAAAAACACAACCAAACTACAAGAGCATGTTTAACCAAACTACAAAAACACAACCAAACTACAAGAGCACGTTTAACCAAACTACAAGAACACAACCAAACTACAAGAACACAACCAAACTACAAAAACACAACCAAACTACAAGAGCACGTTTAACCAAACTACAAGAACACAACCAAACTACAAGAACACAACCAAACTACAAGAACACAACCAAACTACAAGAGCACGTTTAACCAAACTACAAGAACACAACCAAACTACAAGAACACAACCAAACTACAAGAGCACGTTTAACCAAACTATAAGAACACAACCAAACTACAAGAACACAACCAAACTACAAAAACACAACCAAACTACAAGAGCACTTTTAACCAAACTACAAGAACACAACCAAACTACAAGAACACAACCAAACTACAAGAACACAACCAAACTACAAGAGCACGTTTAACCAAACTACAAGAACACAACCAAACTACAAAAACACAACCAAACTACAAGAGCACGTTTAACCAAACTATAAGAACACAACCAAACTACAAGAACACAACCAAACTACAAGAACACATTTAACCAAACTATAAGAACACATTTAACCAAACTACAAGAACACATTTAACCAAACTTATAAGAACACATTTAACCAAACTACAAGAACACATTTAACCAAACTACAAGAACACAACCAAACTACAAAAACACATCCAAACTACAAGAAAACATCGAAACTACAAGAACACATTTAACCAAACTACAAGAACACGTTTAGATTGACTGTCGGACTTCCGGCTGCTAGCTAGCCATTAGCTTAGCCTGCCCCGCTTCATGGGCTAGCCGTTTGCTTAGCCTGCCCTGCTTCCACGTCCTGTCAGAATATATTCTTTATATTCTGGTGATTACTTGCACTAAATCTATGGACACATATACACCATCAACAGCATATAATTACAACATTTTACTTCTGATGTTGAAAAAGAGTCAAAGTATTTTGTGTATTGTAGGGTTTATGCAGATGTCAAGTAGAATTCCTGGTCACATGTGAACTTCCCTGGTGGGAAACAAATATAATGAAATAATGTGACAAGAGGAACACAAATAAAACCTCATTAGTGTTAATTAACCAGAACAGGAAGTTCAAATGACTGACAGGTGACCGCTGTGCTGTGTGGAGCAGGTTTGGTTCTGGACCTCCATGATGCAGCCTGCCTTTCTGACTAGGATAACACAAGTAGAGGAGCTTTTAGTCACAACTGGATCCAAAAAGTTTAGAGCCATAATCTGAATCCATTCTTACCCATGATAAACCGGTTTAACTTGGTGCAGGAAGTGGTTTCGAAAGAACACGTGCTGAACAAGGTGTGGTCACGTTTAACCCGTCTCCAGTCTAAATGGCTTGAAAAGGATTAAAACCGACCGAACCCCACATGCAGACACCAGAAAACTGCACGGTTCTCTTTCTCCAAGAGCTCTTGACAGACGTGTGTTGGCCCTGTGTGATGGCCTGGCGGCCTGTCCAGGGTGTCTCGCCTGCTGCCCAGTGGTTGCTGGGATAGGCTCCAGCATCCAATGACCCTGACAGCAGGGTAAGCGGTTAGGATTATGGATGGATGGATGGAGACTGATCTAACCATCATCCGACCAGCAGCTCTGCTTTTCCACTGCTGGCTGTGGTGCCAACTTGCCCACAGGAAGACTTTTCCACAGCTCACCTTTACTGGACGACTTCAGGTTTCCTCTCGACAGTCACACACTCAAACAACACACTCCAACAACAGGGCTCAGGTCAACGTTTACTTTTTTGAAATTGATTTTACTCCAAAAACATCTCACAAGAAACGGCTGCTATTTACATGTAACAACAAAGGCTAAATGTGTGTGTGTGTGTGTGTGTGTGTGTACAGAGCTGGGCAGGAAGCCGTGTTGTGTGCACAGGTGGAAGGAGTGTGTACTGTCAGGTCAGTGGGGGGGTATTCTCCTCCACAGACCCCCACACAGACAGTTCTTAATCCAGCGCTGCTCCCACTGCTTCATGGCATTGGTTTTATTGGGAGAACGCAACATCGTCACACAGCCACACCTAGAGAGACAGAAACAGACACAGAGAGAGCGAGAGAGAGGGACAGCGACAGAGAGACAGAAACAGAGAGAGAGACCGAGAGAGCAAGAGAAACAGACAGCGAGAGACAGAGACACAGAGAGAGAGAGAGGGACAGCGACAGAGAGACAGACAGAGAGAGAGACCGAGAGAGCAAGAGAAACAGACAGCGAGAGACAGAGACACAGAGAGAGAGAGAGGGACAGCGACAGAGAGACAGAAACAGAGAGAAAGTGAGAGAGAGAAACAGACAGAGAGAGAGAGAAACAGACAGAGAGAGAGAGACAGAGACACAGAGAGAGAGAGAGGGACAGCGACAGAGAGACAGACAGAGAGAAAGTGAGAGAGAGAAACAGACAGAGAGAGACAGAGACACAGAGAGAGAGAGAGGGACAGCGACAGAGAGACAGACAGAGAGAGAGACCGAGAGAGCAAGAGAAACAGACAGCGAGAGACAGAGACACAGAGAGAGAGAGAGGGACAGCGACAGAGAGACAGAAACAGAGAGATAGACCGAGAGAGCAAGAGAAACAGACAGCGAGAGACAGAGACACAGAGAGAGAGAGAGGGACAGCGACAGAGAGACAGACAGAGAGAAAGTGAGAGAGAGAAACAGACAGAGAGAGACAGAGACACAGAGAGAGAGAGAGGGACAGCGACAGAGAGACAGACAGAGAGAAAGTGAGAGAGAGAAACAGACAGAGAGAGACAGAGACACAGAGAGAGAGAGAGGGACAGCGACAGAGAGACAGAAACAGAGAGAGAGACCGAGAGAGCAAGAGAAACAGACAGCGAGAGACAGAGACACAGAGAGAGAGAGAGGGACAGCAACAGAGAGACAGAAACAGAGAGATAGACCGAGAGAGCAAGAGAAACAGACAGCGAGAGACAGAGACACAGAGAGAGAGAGAGGGACAGCGACAGAGAGACAGACAGAGAGAAAGTGAGAGAGAGAAACAGACAGAGAGAGACAGAGACACAGAGAGAGAGAGAGGGACAGCGACAGAGAGACAGAAACAGAGAGAGAGACCGAGAGAGCAAGAGAAACAGACAGCGAGAGACAGAGACACAGAGAGAGAGAGAGGGACAGCGACAGAGAGACAGACAGAGAGAAAGTGAGAGAGAGAAACAGACAGAGAGAGAGAGAAACAGAGTTTTTTTGTTTCCTTCTGTACACTACATCCATTCTTATAGTGGGGGGGAATGGACTGACCAATCAGACTTATTGGAACGGGGGGGGGGGTAAGAGGGGGACACTGACCTGGTACAAGCCTTGCTGTCCTCGGTTGGACACACCCCCATATGGAGACATCGCAGGTTATCCATCTTCTGACTCCTACACACACACACACACATACACACACACTTCCTTAATAACGGTACCATGTTCTTCTTCCCCGGTCAGGAGACTAAAAGCTGCATCTTTCTGACCTGGGTCATCATCACTCCCCACTCCGTCTATTTTACAATAGAGACACTCTGACCTTTAACCCCATCGGGTTATTTCTGAGGTAATGCAGCTGAGTTCAGGCTGCATGAACGAACTGACAGGGTATACATTTCAGAAGACCCTATCATCCATCGTCCTGCTCTCTTGCTGTGGTGTCTACCTGGAGAAGATCTCCACCTGTCCCATGGAACTCAGGCTGGGTAGGGAGTACGGTTTTCCAAACTGGAGTCTCAGTGGGTGCTTCCCCTGTAGTTTGGTGATTACTCCGTCGTTGACAGGAAGCCAGTCCATACTGGGGACCAGTAACTGACTGGGCAGCAAACAGCACTCATCGACCAGACTTTCATCAGGCTCCTGGGGGGGGACCTCATCCCGGGCTGACAAAGGAGCACATTCATTTCAATTCACACTGACCAGACAGACACCAGAATGAATCAACAACCACAGTGTGGTCCATGATGGGTCATCTCCACGGCTCCATCAGAGCAGCAGGAAGGATGAACCCAAACACAGAGACAAGCAGACAGATCATTTAGACAGACAGACAGACAGACAGACAGACAGACAGACAGACAGGAAAAACCTTCAGACAGACACAATCTTTGACCCGGGATCAGACTACAGGATATTTTTGTCTTTCACGATGGTCACCATGTCAGATTAAGTAATCATGGTGCCATAAGTTCTTGCCGTGTCTTGTCTGGGAGACTGGCAGTACTACAAGTATGACCCGGACTAATCATACATGCTGCCTTCCACCATCTTGCGCGAGTTCATAGGTCGTCGGGGAGGAGGGTCAAGAAATGGTCAGTCATGGCCACAGAAGCGCTGTGTGTGATGCTCGTGGTCTTGTGTTGTGAAAAGAAAAAAAAAGGATTGTGGATGCTGTTGCGGCTAGTGCTACCACCTAGCTTAGCTTAACCAGCTGCTCACCAGGTTGCTGAAGTTCTTCCTCTGCTATTTCTCACCAACATTTATCTTTTTTGACTCTGTCATGGTCCTCCCTCGAGGAAACGTCAAAAGGGCAGGGGTATTGTTGCTTCTGTTCCACAAACTTTTCCTGGGTTTCGTCGCTCCACCTGACAACAGCAGCAGCAGCCCCTCTTTCTCTTGCCATGTCTACATGTGGGCACCAGAGGGCACTCTGTCATCCTACTGGTCAGCGTCAAGGAACACGTCACAGAAGACGTCAGCCTGGGCAGGAAAATACAAAGGATTCTGACATGCTACACTTTCCATCGGGGTGTGGTGGGGGGTCCCAGATGCCACATGGCTGTTCTTTGGTTATGTCCCACTACACAGGGTAAAGACCCCCGTTCATCATTCCCCACATTCATAATCGGGACTGAGGCTGGAAATTGGTCGGTGACGTCAAAATCGGGTCAAAATCGGGCTGAATTCGTGTAGTCTGATCCCGGCATTAGACAGACAGAACCTTTAGAAAGAGAACCTTTACACAGGCAACAGAACTTTCAGACAGACTGACAGAACCTTTAGAAAGACAGAACCTTTAGACAGAGACAGAACCTTCAGACAGACAGAGAGATCATTTAAACAGACAGGACCTTTAGACAGAAACAGAACCTTCAGAAGAACAGACAGAACCTTCAGAAGGACAGACAGAACCTTCAGACAGACAGACTGACAGACAGGCAGTGGTTTCAGTCTGCTTACAGCAGAGCCAGAGTTTGGTGAGCAGGCGGAAGAGGAGAGACATGCTGTCCTGGCTGTCGGAGGTGGCCACATAGATGGGCAGGCAGCCTGGCTTCAGCAGGCCCCAGATGCGGATCATCACCATCATTTCTCGGAGCATGCCCAGAGAGGAGCCATCCCGCAGGAAACCGAAGCCTGGACGCACCATGGAGCCCTGAGGAACCAAACAACCATCCAGTGAGGTGGCCATCACAATGGACATGTTTACAAAGTGAGGCCTGCTGTACTGCTTTGTTCCTGATCCCCTTCACCATGAACACGTTTGGCAGTGGCGCTGTCTTGTTGCTAGGCAGCAACAGACCCACCTGTCAAACACCTGTGTGCCAGAGCTGGTGATGAAGTGGATCAGCCTACATATCTCCCCCCCCTGGCTTATATCATTAATTCTTACTGTTGTTAAAAAAGACACCTGCAGCATGGAGCGGGAGGACACACGCTCTTAGCTCTCCTGCAAAGTACAAGTAGGTAAACCACTGATGGACACCGCCTCCGCCTGCTTTTCTTTACTGTAAACAGCTAAGCCCCGCCCCTTCCCCCCTCTCATTGGATAGCAGAGAAAAAGTGGTGGTGACGTCGGAAGCTTTCCAGCTCAGGTCAATATTTTTAACTTCTGCCACTCAGGTCATTTCTCCAAAAACCTGATGCACAAAATGTGTGGCGCTCAGGGCACATAAATGGCTAGCAAAATGTTCTCACACCCGTAGAAAACCATTAGACAAGGCACCGCTCACTGCCAAAACACATCCCGTGTGATGGCAGCCTCAGAGGTCCTGCTGTTTCTGCACCGTGACTTTTCTTCATTCTAATCCACCCAGCACACACGTCAGGACAGACACTTGTCACACTTCCTGGCGGCTTCACTGCCATGACTGACACGAGCGGCAAGCTCAGTGAGCTGGTCCAATCACAGCTTGGGAGGCTGAGCATGTGGTTGACACACAAGATGGTGGAAAAAGTCAAGTCAGTTTTATTTGTATAGCCCATATCACAAATTATACATGTGCCTCAGGGGGCTTTACAGCAACACAACATCCTGTACTCAGACCCTCACATCGCATAAGGAACAACTCCTTAAACCCTTTAACAGGGAGAACAAACAGGAAGAAACCTCAGGGAGAGCAACAGAGGAGGATCTCTCTACCAAGACGGACAACGTGCAATGATGTTGTGTTTACACAATTTACACAATACAACATTGAAAGAGGATAACTCAGTTATAATGGAATTATAAAATATATGAAGAATATGATGAGGAGGATGCCAAGCAGTGTCCAGAAGCCACCGGAACAACCCGGGACCCGAGCCACACGACCAGCATCAGCAGCTCTACGAGCTCCTCATCACCTGGCCAGTACCATCAGCAGGTACACAAAGTTTAAATGTTTGACACCAGCTGGGATTTAGCGAGCATTGTTTCAGCAAGCGGGGCCCAAGCACGCTGACACACTGACCTGATTGGGCAGGTTGGCCAGCAGGTAGAGGACAAAGTCTCCCACCCACTGGATAAGCTGCTGCAGAGACTGGAGCGGCGGGCCATCCAACACAAACTCCTCTGTTTTCAGGTTGATCATCACCTTGTCAATATCTACGGAAACACAGAGCGGTCAAGACACAAACATGACTTCAGTAAAAGTGGACGAGGTCATTCCCTGTAGAGGACGTCTGAGGGGCAGCTGCTCAAATATACATGTAGGCACAAAGGCAAGAGACAGAGGAAAAGGGCTGTTGCATCTTTCTTTCTTTTTTTTTGGATTTTCCCTTTTTCTCCCCAATTGCACCTGGCAAATCCCCCCACTCTCTGAGCCATCCCAGTCTCCACCCCCTCTGCCGATCCGGGGAGGGCTGCAGACTACCACATGCCTCCTCCTGCCGATCCGGGGAGGGCTGCAGACTACCACATGCCCCCTCCTGCCGATTCGGGGAGGGCTGCGGACTACCACATGCCCCCTCCTGCCGATTCGGGGAGGGCTGCAGACTACCACATGCCTCCTCCTGCCGATCCGGGGAGGGCTGCAGACTACCACATGCCTCCTCCTGCCGATCCGGGGAGGGCTGCAGACTACCACATGCCTCCTCCTGCCGATCCGGGGAGGGCTGCAGACTACCACATGCCTCCTCCTGCCGATCCGGGGAGGGCTGCGGACTACCACATGCCTCCTCCTGCCGATCCGGGGAGGGCTGCAGACTACCACATGCCTCCTCCTGCCGATTCGGGGAGGGCTGCAGACTACCACATGCCTCCTCCTGCCGATTCGGGGAGGGCTGCGGACTACCACATGCCTCCTCCTGCCGATCCGGGGAGGGCTGCAGACTACCACATGCCCCCTCCTGCCGATTCGGGGAGGGCTGCGGACTACCACATGCCTCCTCCTGCCGATCCGGGGAGGGCTGCAGACTACCACATGCCTCCTCCTGCCGATCCGGGGAGGGCTGCAGACTACCACATGCCTCCTCCTGCCGATCCGGGGAGGGCTGCAGACTACCACATGCCTCCTCCTGCCGATCCGGGGAGGGCTGCAGACTACCACATGCCTCCTCCTGCCGATCCGGGGAGGGCTGCAGACTACCACATGCCCCCTCCTGCCGATTCGGGGAGGGCTGCGGACTACCACATGCCTCCTCCTGCCGATCCGGGGAGGGCTGCAGACTACCACATGCCTCCTCCTGCCGATCCGGGGAGGGCTGCGGACTACCACATGCCTCCTCCGATACATGTGGAGTCACCAGCCGCTTCTTTTCACCTGACAGTGAGGAGTTTCACCGGGGGGACATAGCAGGTGGGAGGATCACGCTACTCCCTCCAGTTCCCCCTCCTCCCCCCCAAACAGGCGCCCGCCCCGACTGACCAGAGGAGTTGCTAGTGCAGTGACCAGGACACATACCCACATCCGGCTTCCTACCCACAGACACGGCCAATTGTCTGTAGGGACGCTCGACCGAGCCGGAGGTAACATGGGGATTCGAACCGGCGATCCCCGTGTTGGTAGGCAACGGAATAGACCGCTACACTACCTGGCGGCCCAAGTAATTGTTTTTAAACATTTCAATAATTTCTCCACAGTTCAAAGACATGGAGGTCAGGTGAATCAGCCACACTAAATTGTCCCTTGGTGTGTGTGTGTGTCAGCCCTGTGATGGCCTGGTGATGGACTGGCGGCCTGTCCAGGGTGTCTCCCCACTTGCTGCCCAATGACTGCTGGGATAGGCTCCAGCATCCTGCAACCCTAAGTAGGATAAGCGGCTTGGATAATGGATGGATGGATACTTTTCTCATGCATTTGTTGGAAAACTGGTGCTCCTCGGCCCATCTTTGCTCCTGAAGGAGCAGGCCTTCCTGGTTACTGCTTTTGCACCAAATCATAATTACGTCACCTGTTGACATCACACGTTTCAAATCACACCCTTATTTAATAATCAAATAAAGATGAGGTAATGAGGATGACGTAATGAGGTAAAATAATTATTCATTCATCTTCACCTCTTCTCCGGGGTGGGGTCGCGGTGGCAGCAATCTAAGTAGGGCACTCCAGACCTCCCTCTCCACAGCAGCGCCCTCCAGTGCCTTCTGGGGGATCCCAAGGTGTTCCCAGGCCAGATTGGACATGTAGTCCCTCCATTGAGTTCTGGGTCTACCCCAGGGTCTCCTCCCAGTTGGCCGTGCCCGGTAAACCTCCAAAGGAAGGTGCCCAGGGGCCATCCTAATCAGATGCCCGAACCACCTCAACTGGCTCCTTTCAACACGAAGGAGCAGCGGCTCTACTCCGAGCTCCCTCCGGATGGCCGAGCTCCTCACCCTATCTCTAAGGCTGAGCCCAGACACCCTACGGAGGAAACTCATTTCAGCTGCTTGTATCCACGATCTCACCCTTTGGTCACTACCCAAAGCTCATGACCATAGGTGAGGGTTGGAACGAAGATTGACTGGTAAATTGAGAGCTTTGCCTTCCGGCTCAGCTCCCTCTTCACCACAATGGTCCGGTACAACGTCCACATTACTGCTGATGCTGCACCAATCCACCTGTCAATCTCCTGCTCCATCCTGCCCTCACTTGTGAACAAGACCCTGAGATACTTGAACTCCTTCACTTGAGGCAACAACTCATCCCCAACCCGGAGGGAGCAATCCACTATTTTCTGGTAGAGAACCACGGCCTCAGACTTGGAGGTGCTGACTCTCATCCTGGCCATTTCACACTCAGCTGCAAACCGCCCCAGTGTGCGCTGGAGGTCGTGTTCTGATGAAGCCAACAAAACCACATCATCTGCGAAGAGCAGAGATGCAATTCTGAGGTTCCCAAAACAGACACACTTCTCACAAATACTTTTACCTCAGTACGAGCTCTAAATTACCCCATCCCCAAATGGCAGGACTGGATGTTTACATTTACAAATGAAATGAGGCTGACCAGACAAAACAAGACATATCTTGTGTTCATACAAGTCAAAGTACATTAAGAAATCACTTTTTTTTTTAATTTCCATACCGTCCCAACTTGTCTGAATTGGGTTTGTAGTTCCAGTGACAGGGTCTACATAATGTATTCTGTAATATTACAATGAGCCGCTTTGGTCCATGAGGGCACGAATGAGTCCAGAACACCCTGGAGTCCAGAACACCTTGAAGGTGAATTCAAGTCCTGTTGTGTGTAATCTGACCTGTGTTGCATTCTGCTAGTGTATGTTACTGTATTGTGTTGTGTTCTGGTAGTGTATGTTACTGTACTGTGTTGTGTTCTGGTAGTATATGTTATTGTACTGTGTTGTGTTCTGGTAGTGTATGTTATTGTATTGTGTTGTGTTATGATAGTATATGTTATTGTATTGTGTTGTGTTATGATAGTATATGTTATTGTATTATGTTGTGTTATGATAGTATATGTTATTGTATTGTGTTGTGTTCTGGCAGTGTATATTACTGTATTGTGTTGTGTTCTGGTACTGTATGTTACTGTATTGTGTTGCGTTCTAGTAGTGTATGTTACTGTATTGTGTTGTGTTCTGCCAGTGTATGTTATTGTATTGTGTTGTGTTATGATATTGTATGTTATTGTATTGTGTTGTGTTCTGCCAGTGTATATTACTGTACTGTGTTGTGTTCTGGTAGTGTATGTTATTGTATTGTGTTGTGTTATGATAGTATATGTTATTGTATTATGTTGTGTTCTGGTAGTGTATGTTATTGCATTGTGTTGTGTTCCGGTAGTGTATGTTACTGTATTGTGTTGTGTTCTGGTAGTGTATATTACTGTACTGTGTTGTGTTCTGGTAGTGTATGTTATTGTATTGTGTTGTGTTCTGCCAGTGTATATTACTGTACTGTGTTGTGTTCTGGTAGTGTATGTTATTGTATTGTGTTGTGTTATGATAGTATATGTTATTGTACTGTGTTGTGTTCTGGTAGTGTATGTTATTGCATTGTGTTGTGTTCCGGTAGTGTATGTTACTGTATTGTGTTGTGTTCTGGTAGTGTATATTACTGTACTGTGTTGTGTTCCGGTAGTGTATGTTATTGTATTGTGTTGTGTTCTGCCAGTGTATATTACTGTACTGTGTTGTGTTCTGGTAGTGTATGTTATTGTATTGTGTTGTGTTATGATAGTATATGTTATTGTATTATGTTGTGTTCTGGTAGTGTATGTTATTGCATTGTGTTGTGTTCCGGTAGTGTATGTTACTGTATTGTGTTGTGTTCTGCCAGTGTATATTACTGTATTGTGTTGTGTTCTGGTAGTGTATGTTACTGTACTGTGTTGTGTTCTGGTAGTGTATGTTATTGCATTGTGTTGTGTTCCGGTAGTGTATGTTACTGTATTGTGTTGTGTTCTGGCAGTGTATATTACTGTACTGTGTTGTGTTCTGGTAGTGTATGTTATTGTATTGTGTTGTGTTATGATAGTATATGTTATTGCATTGTGTTGTGTTCCGGTAGTGTATGTTACTGTATTGTGTTGTGTTCTGGCAGTGTATATTACTGTACTGTGTTGTGTTCTGGTAGTGTATGTTACTGTATTATGTTGTGTTCTGCCAGTGTATGTTACTGTATTGTGTTGTGTTCTGCCAGTGTATGTTACTGTATTGTGTTGTGTTCTGCCAGTGTATGTTACTGTATTATGTTGTGTTCTGCCAGTGTATGTTACTGTATTGTGTTGTGTTATGATAGTATATGTTATTGTATTATGTTGTGTTCTGGTAGTGTATGTTATTGTATTGTGTTGTGTTATGATAGTATATGTTATTGTATTATGTTGTGTTCTGGTAGTGTATGTTATTGTATTGTGTTGTGTTATGATAGTATATGTTATTGTATTGTGTTGTGTTATGATAGTATATGTTATTGTATTGTGTTGTGTTCTGGCAGTGTATATTACTGTACTGTGTTGTGTTCTGGTAGTGTATATTACTGTACTGTGTTGTGTTCTGGTAGTGTATGTTACTGTATTGTGTTGTGTTCTGGTAGTGTATGTTACTGTATTGTGTTGTGTTCTGGTAGTGTATGTTACTGTATTATGTTGTGTTCTGCCAGTGTATGTTACTGTATTGTGTTGTGTTCCGGTAGTGTATGTTACTGTATTGTGTTGTGTTCTGCCAGAGTATATTACTGTATTGTGTTGTGTTCTGGTAGTGTATGTTACTGTATTATGTTGTGTTCTGCCAGTGTATGTTACTGTATTGTGTTGTGTTCCGGTAGTGTATGTTACTGTATTGTGTTGTGTTCTGCCAGAGTATATTACTGTATTGTGTTGTGTTCTGGTACTGTATGTCAAGGCGGCCCAGCATATCACCGGTACCCAGCTCCCAGCCATAAAAGACAATAATCACAAACGCTGTCTTCAAAGGGGTCTGAGCATCAGCAGAGATCCCACCCACCCCAACCATGGACTGTTCTCCCCCCTGCGCTCTGGGAGGCGCTACAGGAGCCTCAGAGCCCGCACTACCAGGCTCAAAAACAGCTTCTTTCCACAAGCTGTTGCCCACCTGAATCTGGCTACCCACTGAATGTCTGTAGATATTTTTAAATATTTTGTACTCCAGCTCTCTTTTTTAACTTATTTTTAGCTTTGGTCCTCATGTGTGTATATCTTATACTGTGTTTGCTGTGTTTGTCTGTGTCTGTCTTGCACTGATTGGTGAAGCCACAGCCCTCATTTCATTTTTAACATGTGCCTGCACATTGTTTTTAATGACAATAAAATTTAATTGAATTGAATTGAATTACTGTATTGTCTGTGTTGTGATAGTCTATGTTACTGTATTGTGTTGTGTTCTGGTAGTGTATGTTACTGTATAGTGTTGCGTTCTAGTAGTGTATGTTACTGTATTGTGTTGTGTTCTGCCAGTGTATATTACTGTATTGTGTTGTGTTCTGGTACTGTATGTTACTGTATTGTGTTGCGTTCTGGTAGTGTATGTTACTGTATTGTGTTGCGTTCTAGTAGTGTATGTTACTGTATTGTGTTGTGTTCTGCCAGTGTATATTACTGTATTGTGTTGTGTTCTGGTACTGTATGTTACTGTATTGTGTTGTGTTCTGGTACTGTATATTACTGTATTGTGTTGTGTTCTGGTACTGTATGTTACTGTATTGTCTGTGTTCTGATAGTGAATGTTACTGTATTGTGTTGTGTTCTGGTAGTGTATGTTACTGTATTGTGTTGCATTCTAGTAGTGTATGTTACTGTATTGTGTTGTGTTCTGGCAGTGTATATTACTGTATTGTGTTGTGTTCTGGTAACCCAGCCACTGAGGATGCACAAGCCAGTGCATTCTTAGTGCCGGTCCCAAGCCCGGACAAATGGGGAGGGTTGCATCAGGAAGGGCATCCGGCGTAAAATCTTTGCCAAATCAAATATGCGGATCATAAATAAGATTTCCATACCGGATCAGTCGAGGCCCGGGTTACCAACAACCGCCACCAGTACTGTTAACCAGCAGGGTGCCGGTGGAAACTATGCTACTGTTGGGCGAAGGAGAAGGAGAGGGGGAAGGCATGTCCAGAGGCAGCTAGAGAGGAGGAAGGGTAGGGTTTGTGGAGGTGAGAGTTGGAACTTTGAATGTTGGTACTATGACTGGTAAAGGGAGAGAGCTGGCTGACATGATGGAAAGAAGAAAGGTAGGCATACTGTGTGTGCAAGAGACCAGGTGGAAGGGGAGTAAGGCCAGGAGTATCGGAGGTGGCTTCAAACTCTTCTACCATGGTGCGAATGGGAGGAGAAATGGGGTAGGGGTAATTCTGAAGGAAGAGTATGTCAAGAGTGTGCTGGAGGTGAAGAAAATGTCAGACAGAGTGATGAGTATGAAGCTGGAAATCAGAGGTGTATTGCTGAATGTTATCAGCGCATATGCCCCGCAAGTTGGGTGTGAGATGGACAAAAAAGAAGAATTCTGGAGTGAGTTGGATGACGTGGTGGAGAGGGTACCAAAGGAGGAGAGAGTGATGACTGGAGCGGACTTCAATGGACATGTTGAAGGGAACAAAGGTGATGAGGAGGTGATGGGAAGGTATGGAGTCAAGGAGAGAAATGTGGAAGGACAGATGGTGGTCGATTTTGTGAAAAGCATGGAAATGGCTGTGGTGAATACATATTTCAAGAAGAGGGAGGAACACAGGGTGACGTACAAGAGTGGAGGAAAGTGCACACAGGTGGGCTATATCTTATGTAGAAGGCGCCATCTAAAAGGGATTGGAGTCTGCAAGGTGGTGACAGGAGAGCACATAACTAGGCAGCATCGGATGGTGGTCTGTAGGATGACTTTGGAGACCAAGATGAGGAAGCGAGTGAAGACACAGCCGAAGATCAAATGGTAGAAGTTGAAGAAGGAAGACTGTTGTGTGGAGTTCAGGCAGGAGTTAAGACAGGCACTGGGTGGTAGTGAAGAGTTGCCAGGTGGCTGGGCAACCACTGCAGAAATAGTGAGAGAGACAGCTAGGAAGGTACTTGGTGTGTCATCAGGACAGAGGAAGGAAGACAAGGAGACTTGGTGGTGGAATGAGGAAGTACAGCAAAGTATACAGAGGAAAAGGTTGACAAAGAAGAAGTGGGATAGTCAGAGAGATGAAGAAAGTAGACAGGAGTACAAGGAGATGCAGCGTAAAGCAAAGAGAGAGGTGGCAAAGGCAAAGGAAAAGGCGTATGGTGAGTTGTATGACAGGTTAGACACTAAGGAAGGAGAAAAGGACTTGTACCGATTGGCTAGACAGAGGGACTGAGCTGGGAAGGATGTGCAGCAAGTTAGGGCGATCAAGGATAGAGATGGAAATGTGCTGACAAGTGAGGAGTGTGTGCTGAGAAGGTGGAAGGAGTACTTTGAGGGGCTGATGAATGAAGAAGATGAGAGAGAGAGAAGGTTGGATGATGTAGGGATAGTGAATCAGGAAGTTCAGTGGATTAACAAGGAGGAAGTGAGGGCAGCTATGAAGAGGATGAAGAGTGGAAAGGCAGTTGGTCCTGATGACATACCTGTGGAGGCATGGAGGTGTTTAGGAGAGATGGCAGTGGGGTTTTTAACTAGATTGTTTAACACAATATTGGAAAGTGAGAGGATGCCTGAGGAGTGGAGAAGAAGCATACTGGCACCGATTTTCAAGTACAAGGGTGATGTGCAGAACTGTAACAACTACAGAGGTATAAAGCTGATCAGCCATAGCATGAAGATTAGGGAAAGAGTAATAGAAGCTAGGTTAAGAGGAGGAGAGGTGATGATCAGCGAGCAGCAGTATGGTTTCATGCCATGAAAGAGCACCACAGATGTGATGTTTGCTTTGAGAATGTTGATTGAGAAGTATAGAGAAAGCCAGAAAGAGTTGCATTGTGTCTTTGTTGATTTAGAGAAAGCATACGACAGGGTGCCGAGAGAGGAGGTGTGGTATTGTATGAGGAAGTCAGGAGTTGCAGAGAAGTATGTAGGAGTGGTGCAGGATACGTATGAGGGAAGTGTGACAATGGTGAGGTGTGCGGTTGGAATGACAGATGGGTTCAAGGTGGAGGTGGGATTACATCAAGGATCGGCTCTGAGCCCTTTCTTGTTTGCAGTGGTGATGGACAGGTTGACGGACAAGATCAGGAAGGAGTCTCCACGGATGATGATGTTCGCGGATGACATTGTGATCTGTAGCGAGAGTAGGGTGCAGGTGGAGGAGAGCCTGGAGAGGTGGAGGTATGCACTGGAGAGAAGAGGAATGAAAGTCAGTAGGAGCAAGACGGAATACCTATGCGTGAATGAGAGGGAGGACAGTGGAATGGTCAGGATGCAAGGAGTGGAGGTGACGAAGACATTTGAGTTTAAATACATGGGGTCAACTGTCCAAAGTAACGGGGAGTGAAGTAGAGAGATGAAGAAGAGAGTGCAGGCAGGGTGGAGTGGGTGGAGAAGAGTGTCAGGAGTGATTTGCGACAGAAGCGTACCAGCAAGAGTTAAAGGGAAGGTTTACAAAATGGTTGTGAGACCAGCTATGTTGTATGGTTTGGAGACAGTGGCGCTGACGAAAAGACAGGAGGCGGAGCTGGAGGTGGCAGAGTTGAAGATGATAAGATTTTCACTGGGAGTGATGAAGAAGGACAGGATTAGGAACAATTATATTAGAGGGACAGCTCAGGTTGGACGGTTTGGAGACAAAGCAAGGGAGGCAAGACTGAGAATTGCTTGGACATGTGTGGAGGAGAAATGCTGGTTATATTGGGAGAAGGATGCTGAATATGGAGCTGCCAGGGAAGAGGAGAAGAGGAAGGCCAAAGAGGAGGTTTATGGATGTGGTGAGGGAAGAAATGCAGGTGGCTGGTGTGACAGAGGAAGACGCAGACGACAGGAAGAAATGGAAACAGATGATCCGCTGTGGCGCCCCCTAACGGGAGCAGCCAAAAGTAATAGTAGTAGTAGTGTTGTGTTCTTGTAGTGTATGTTACTGTATTGTGTTGAATTCTGGTAGTGTATGTTACTGTATTGTGTTGCACCCGTGTTGTGTATGTTACTGTATTGTGTTGCACCCGTGTTGTGTATGTTACTGTATTGTGTTCTGTCAGTGTATGTTACTGTATTGTGTTGCACCTGTGTTGTGTATGTTACTGTATTGTGTTGAACCTGTGTTGTGTATGTTACTGTATTGTGTGGTACCTGTGCTGTGTACGTTACTGTATTGTGTGGTACCTGTGTTGTGTTCTGGTAGTGTATGTTACTGTATTGTGTGGTACCTGTGTTGTGTTCTGGTAGTGTATGCTACTGTATTGTGTGGTACCTGTGTTGTGTATGTTACTGTATTGTGTTGCACCTGTGTTGTGTATGTTACTGTATTGTGTTGAACCTGTGTTGTGTATGTTACTGTATTGTGTGTTACCTGTGCTGTGTACGTTACTGTATTGTGTGGTACCTGTGTTGTGTTCTGGTAGTGTATGTTACTGTATTGTGTGGTACCTGTGTTGTGTTCTGGTAGTGTATGCTACTGTATTGTGTGGTACCTGTGTTGTGTATGTTACTGTATTCTGTGGTACCTGTGTTGTGTATGTTACTGTATTGTGTTGTACCTGTGTTGTGTATGTTACTGTATTGTGTGGTACCTGTGCTGTGTACGTTACTGTATTGTGTGGTACCTGTGTTGTGTTCTGGTAGTGTATGTTACTGTATTGTGTGGTACCTGTGTTGTGTTCTGGTAGTGTATGCTACTGTATTGTGTGGTACCTGTGTTGTGTATGTTACTGTATTGTGTTGCACCTGTGTTGTGTATGTTACTGTATTGTGTTGAACCTGTGTTGTGTATGTTACTGTATTGTGTGGTACCTGTGCTGTGTACGTTACTGTATTGTGTGGTACCTGTGTTGTGTTCTGGTAGTGTATGTTACTGTATTGTGTGGTACCTGTGTTGTGTTCTGGTAGTGTATGCTACTGTATTGTGTGGTACCTGTGTTGTGTATGTTACTGTATTCTGTGGTACCTGTGTTGTGTATGTTACTGTATTGTGTTGTACCTGTGTTGTGGAAGTTACTGTATTGTGTGGTACCTGTGTTGTGTTCTGGTAGTGTATGTTACTGTATTGTGTTCTGGTAGTATATGTTACTGTATTGTGTTGTGTTCTGGTAGTGTATGTTACTTGTGTGGTACCTGTGTCTGTGTTCTTGGAGCAGATCTCGGTCAGTCGGTCTCCAGGACTCTTGTCTGGGGTGTTCAGGACGTGAGGTCGGAGGAGTGATTTGAGGGTGGAGCTGATGGCAATGAGGAGGAGTTTGGCATGGAAGTCACAGGCACGCGCCGCCGTCGCAGAGGACAGTTTACAGAGAGACGCCTTCACTGCCACAATCCGGGTGGAGAGAACCTGTCAGGACAGACACACACAGGCTGCTGACTGAGCCGGACATGTGTGTGTCTGTTGGTGTGACCGGTAACACTTAACAACACACACAGCTTCCACACCGTGCAGCAGAACCTTCCCTCCCTCTGGAGAAACCAGGAGAGGAGTATTCCCAGAAGACATCGGTACTCTGTTTTCCAGGACACATCCTGAATCTGCCGGTTTTACTGCGTGTGTGTGTCCCATAAGGCGAGTGTTTGAGCTCCATTCAAAGTGAATCAGTCGCCCAGTGCTGTGGTGTCAGCACCTTCCTCACCACCAAACAACAAAACCTGGCTGAACCGAGTTTTAGGATACTGCAACATGCAACTGTAGTATCTGTCGACTGTAGTATTGTAGTACCTGTCTACTACAGTACATGAGACAACAGTGCGTACATAGAACAGCCCTACCATGTACCTGTCGACTGTAGTATTGTTGTATCTGTCTACTACAATACATGAGACGACAGTGCGTACATGGAACAGCCCTACCACGTATCTGTCAACTGTAGTACTGTAGTATCTGTCGACTGTAGTACTGTAGTATCTGTCTACTACAGTACATGAGATGACAATGCATACATAGAACAGCCCTACCATGTATCTGTCGACTGTAGCACTGTAGTATCTGTCAACTGTAGTACTATAGTATCTGTCTACTACAATACATGAGACGACAGTGCGTACATAAAACAGTCCTATCATGTATTTGTCGACTGTAGTACTGTAGTATCTGTCTACTGATACCATCATCTTCTTCACAAATTTTATGTCCATTATAATTCTGTTATCCTCTTTCAATGTTGTATTACGTAAATTGCGTGAACACAACATCCATTGCACGCTGTCCGTCTTGGGAGAGAGATCCTCCTCTGTTGCTCTCCCTGAGGTTCCTTCCTAGTTTTTCTCCCTGTTAAAGGTTTTTAGGGAGTTTTTCCTCATCCGATGAGAGGCTCTAAGGACAGGATGCTGTGTTGCTGTTAAGCCCACTGAGGCAAATTTGTAATTTGTGATATTGGGCTGTACAAATAAAATTGATTTGATTTGATTTACTACAACAGTACATACATAGAACAGCCCTACCACATATCTGTCGACTGTAGTATTGTAGTATCTGTCTACTACAGTACATGAGACGACAGTGCGTACATGAAACACCCCCATCATGTATCTATCGACTGTAGTACTGTAGTATCTGTCTACTACAATACATGAGACGACAGTGCGTACATGAAACACCCCCATCATGTATCTGTCGACTGTAGTATTGTAGTATCTGTCTACTACAATACATGAGACGACAGTGCGTACATGAAACACCCCCATCATGTATCTATCAACTGTAGTACTGTAGTATCTGTCTATTAAATTACATGAGACAACAGTACATACATAGAACAGCCCTACCACATATCTGTCGACTGTAGTACTGTAGTATCTGTCTACTACAATACATGAGACGACAGTGCGTACATGAAACACCCCCATCATGTATCTATCAACTGCAGTACTGTAGTATCTGTCTATTAAATTACATGAGACAACAGTACATACATAGAACAGCCCTACCACATATCTGTCGACTGTAGTATTGTAGTATCTGTCTACTACAGTACATGAGACGACAGTGCGTACATGAAACACCCCCATCATGTATCTGTCGACTGTAGTACTGTAGTATCTGTCTACTACAGTACATGAGACGACAGTGCGTACATGAAACACCCCCATCATGTATCTGTCGACTGTAGTACTGTAGTATCTGTCTGCTACAATACATGAGACGACAGTGCGTACATGAAACACCCCCATCATGTATCTGTCGACTGTAGTACTGTAGTATCTGTCTATTAAATTACATGAGACAACAGTACATACATAGAACAGCCCTACCACATATCTGTCGACTGTAGTATTGTAGTATCTGTCTACTACAGTACATGAGACGACAGTGCGTACATGAAACACCCCCATCATGTATCTGTCGACTGTAGTACTGTAGTATCTGTCTACTACAATACATGAGACGACAGTGCGTACATGAAACACCCCCATCATGTATCTGTCGACTGTAGTACTGTAGTATCTGTCTATGAAATTACATGAGACAACAGTACATACATAGAACAGCCCTACCACATATCTGTCGACTGTAGTATTGTAGTATCTGTCTACTACAGTACATGAGACGACAGTGCGTACATGAAACACCCCCATCATGTATCTGTCGACTGTAGTACTGTAGTATCTGTCTACTACAATACATGAGACGACAGTGCGTACATGAAACACCCCCATCATGTATCTGTCGACTGTAGTACTGTAGTATCTGTCTATGAAATTACATGAGACAACAGTACATACATAGAACAGCCCTACCACATATCTGTCGACTGTAGTATTGTAGTATCTGTCTACTACAGTACATGAGACGACAGTGCGTACATGAAACACCCCCATCATGTATCTGTCGACTGTAGTACTGTAGTATCTGTCTACTACAATACATGAGACGACAGTGCGTACATGAAACACCCCCATCATGTATCTGTCGACTGTAGTACTGTAGTATCTGTCTATTAAATTACATGAGATGACAGTGCGTACATGAAACAGCCCTACCACATATCTATCGACTGTAGTATTGTAGTATCTGTCTACTACAATACATGAGACGACAGTGCGTACATGAAACAGCCCTATCACGCATCTGTCGACTGTAGTACTGTAGTATCTGCTGACTGTAGTACTGTGGTTTCTGCCTACTACACTACATGAGACGACAGTGCGTACACAGAACGGCCCTACCATGTATCTGTCGACTGTAGTATCTGTCTACTACACTACATGAGACGACAGTGCATACATAGAACAGCCCTACCACGTATCTGTCGACTGTAGTACTGTAGTATCTGTGTACTACAATACATGAGACGACAGTGCATACATGAAACACCCCCATCACGTATCTGTCGACTGTAGTACTGTAGTATCTGTCTACTAAATTACATGAGACGACAGTGTGTACATGAAACAGCCCTATCACGCATCTGTCGACTGTAGTACTGTAGTATCTGTTGACTGTAGTACTGTGGTATCTGCCTACCACAATGCATGAGACGACAGTGCATACATAGAACAGCCCTACCACGTATCTGTCGACTGTATTACTGTAGTATCTGTGTACTACAATACATGAGACGACAGTGCGTACATAGAACAGCCCCATCACGTCTAGCTGACCTGCTGTAACGCCTGGTTCTGCCTCATGTATTCTTCATGCAGCTTCTCCACCAGGTTGTGGACCATGCCAGGCTGCACGTGGAGCAACACGTCCCACCAGTCGTAGCCTGTCACCATGCAGTACTCCAATAGAAATAGTAGGTGGCGCAGTGTGGTGTTCATGTCCAACATCTGACCCATAGAGGGCGACACCCTGAGCATGTGTAGCTGTGGAAGAGAGACGAGAACATTGAGAGAATGGCTTCTGGTTGACAAGGATGAGAATGTCAGACCACTGCGAAGCTCCAGTCTGTCGTTTCTCCCTGAGAATTTACACCCAAAACAATGACCAGCAAATGTTCCATGAAATGAAAAATGTCTTTCTTACCTGCACTTACTTCACATCTATTCAAAACTATGCTCCAGGAGTTATCAAATATGTGGCCCCCTGCACTTGTGGATGTGCACTAACAAAAATGTCCAGTGAGTGATTGAATGAATGGAGTGACAGTGAGAGAAGACGAGTGATCTTCTATCACCAAAGTAAAATGAGCCATCAGCATATGGATGTCCCATTCTAAAAATGACTGGTAATTATTGATTATCAGTCAAATCAAACTCCCTCCCCTCACAAAATCCAACCTAACAGTTACCACATTCACAAACATCATGCTGCAAGAGTTTGCAGTACTCCAAATGCCATTTCATGGGACCTTTAAAACTATAAACACCAAGTACCGCCACCCTCCTAAAGCAGATGTAAAGCATTCAGAAATGATTTCAGCTGTGGTTGTGCCAGATGTTTCATAAAAATGACAACATGGATAGTCATCATCATCACCATCTGGGAGGTCAAAGTCCATATTTATGATGATGCGCAATCAAAGGCTACAATAATTTTCTTGTCCACGTTATGGAAATTACGCAGTGAAAGAAAACAATTTAAGCACTTATTTTGCTTTGAAAACCTGGACTAATCACCGGATTGGAGTCAATTACTTTTCAAAGTTAGCTCCATCAGGCCTGATCCATCTCCTGTGAAATTACATAACGCCTATGTAAATTCCTTCCACCTGGTGAAAAACCAGTTTCGAAGGACTAGCTGGGATTTATCTAAGCTGTGGTGTCTTCACATCCCCCACCTTGCCATGGTTGTCCACCCCAGTAAGAGCCAGGGAGGTCCAGGAGAACTGCAGGGCTTTGAAGTGGAGGGCAGGGCTTCCGGTTCGCTGGCGTTTGATGGCGGAGTCGTCGTTGGGTCGCTGGCCGGGTGCAGACGGCGAGGAGCCATAGAACACACCCATGGTGTGGAGAGAAAGACGATGTAGGATGTGGATACTACCATCATGGAAGGCCAGGGCTAAACCTTGGGGAGAAGAGGGGATTATGGGAATGGAAAAGTACCTGTAGTCTTGGTTTGGACAATAGTAGAGTTTGGAGTGATTCCTGGCTGCTTGGTGCGAACATAAAGATATGGGCTTCAGAATCTCGCTATCCATAAGCCAAGATAAAATGAGGACAAGTGTTATGGGCAAAAACTGCGACTGAAGACGGGCGTCATCCCCATCTTCTGATACTCTGTCTTAACAGAAGGCCTGGAAATATTGTCCTTGTGTGACAGCTCACGAGCAGTCTCGTTATGCCATTTCTCGGAAGCATGTGAGAGACAGACCAGAACCTCTTCCAACACCCCTAGTCTATACCTTACCCATCAGTCAGAGGCTCTTAAAGGCTGCGAGCTAAAACTAACAGAAGAATTAAAATCATCTCCAATAAGGTCTTGGCTCAGACAACATAGTGGATCCCCTATCTGACAGCTAGAAAACCATACTGGCTCACAAATACCAGTCCTTTTAAAGGTGCTATATACAATACGACATTCAGCACCAGCATCTCAGACCAACACACAACAACCCAAACCCTCCCTTCGCGTTCCACTTCCCTTCCCCCGCTCTCTTGGCTCTTTGGTTATTTCACGTTCTTGGCTATTTCTTTGGTTGGAATATTGGTTTTTACAGTAGTTATTTTATGAACATCAGTAATATATTCAGCTGGGTAAGGAGCTACTTCTTGGATCTGCTGAGTGAGCTAAATCCATAATGAAATTAATAGCTTGCTAGCTATGCTGCTAATACTAGCTTCCTCACATGCCCCAACTAAAAGACTAAAAAATACAACCACATCACACCAGTTCTTACATCTTTGCACTGGCTTCCACCTGGCCAGAGAGTTGAATTTAAAATTCTTTTACTGGTCATTAAAATGCTAAATGGCTTGGAGTCAAAATATCTCCTAGATGATCTTATTCTGTAGGAACCATCAGGAAGCCTTAGAGGCTGTTTACACCTGGCATTAACATGCGTCTTGGGTGATCCAGTCTCAAGCAGACAGCTCTAAGTACAGGTGTGAATGCACCCAATGTGTCCTCAACGCATCTTGAGAGCCAATCACTCAGGCCACATTCGCAGGTGGCCTGGGATGTATTGGTCCACATCGTGTTTGAAGTGTAAACCCACATGTGTCCCAGGCCACACTGAAGGACTGCCTAGTTAAAGCCTCTTCTGGGTTTCGTTTAGTTGTTTTTTTACCTCATCTGTAACTTCCGACGCACAACTATGGAAGAGCCCCCGCCCGCTTCCACATTCAAGTTCAACTTCAGGTTCAAGCTCATTTATCCACCACAGCACACAGCCCAACCCTCTCAATCCTGCTGGAATAATCCGAGTCTGAACTGACGTGATCGGTTCGAGCCTGACAGAGTTTGGTTTGAGAATTATAAACTCTGGTGTTCAAACATTTACATGTTCCCACATAACGAGTTTTAAGAATGACTTTCAACTTTTGCTGTGTATTTTGAGCACAAAATGAAAGAAGACAAACAACGGGAGCCGGACGCTCCTGATTCACTCAACACATCATTTGTCTCCATCTGCTGCGTCCATACCGTTGTAATAATGTGAAAATATTTACCCACAATATACTGTTTCTTAAATGCAACATATCAGGTCAGGGGTCTGAAGGCTTTCAGACAGATGTACATAATCATCATCATCATCATAACGGTAACTTTTATTTACAGTTTATTTACACAGCATTTTTTAAAAAGCTGTTGTGCGTCACAACAAAGTGGAATGGAAATAAAGAAAAGGAAAAGGTAAATGCCTGTTGTGTCCACTCCTCTCTCCTCACTGCAAATGTGTATGAAATGTGCTATATACAGTTAGGTCCATAAGTATTTGGACAGTTACACAATATTTGTAATTTTGCCCCTGTACACCACTACAGTGGATTTGAAATGAAGTATCTGAGATGTGATTGAAGAGTAGACCTTCAGCTTTAATTTCAGGGGTTGGATAAAAATATGGCATTAACTGTTCAGGAATTACAGCCATGGATATACTGGGTCACCCATTTTCATAGGCTCAAAAGTAATTGGACAAACAAACATCACTATGATTATAACAATTATATTTAATGTTTGGAGGAAAATCCTTTGCAATCAATGACTGCCTGAAGTCTGGAACCCATCAACATCTTCAAATTCTGTGTTTCCTCCTTTGAAATGCTCTGCCAAGACTTAACGGCAGCTGCCTTCAGTTGCTGGTTGTTTGTGGGTCTTTTGGCCGTTAGTTTGATCTTCAGCAAGTGAAAAGCATGCTCAACTGGGTTGAGGTCAGGCGACTGACTTGGTCACTGATGAATATTCCACTTTTCTGCCTTGAGAGACTCTTGGGTTGCCTTCTCAGGTTGTTTTGTGTCATTACCAATCTGCAGTGTGAAGCGCCGTCCTCTCAGTTTTGTGACATTTGGCTAAATCTGAGCACATGGTATATCCTTATAAACATCACAATCCATCCTGCTACTTCTGTCAGTAGTCACATCATCAATAAACACCAATGACCAAGTTCACCTGGCAACCATACATGCCCATTTCATAACACTATCTCCTATCTCCATCATGTTTGACAGATGATATGGTATGCTGAGAATCATGAGCTGTTCCTTTTGTTCTCCACACTTTTCCTCTTCCCATCCTTCTGGCACAAGTTAATCATTGCCTCATCTGTCCAAAGAACCTTGTTCCAGAACTGGGTAGGTTTTCAGAGGTTTTTAAACACAGTCTAATCTGGCCTTCCTGTTCTTAAGTGACACCAGTGGTTTTCACCTTGTCGTAAACCCTCTGTATTTATTTTCATGCAGGCGTCTGTTGATTGTAGACTTGGACAATGATACCCCTACCTCTCAAGAGTGTTTGTGACTTCACTAGATGTCGTGAATGTGTTTGTCTTCACTAGGGAAAGAATTCTGCGATCATCCACTGTAGATGTGTCCCGTGGTCTTTCAAGCCTTTTGGTGTTGCTGAGCTTGCCAGTGCATTCTTTCTTTTTAAGAATGTACCAGAATGTTGATTTGGCCACTCCTGAAGTGTTCGCTATCCATCTGATAGAGTTCCTTTGCTTTTTCAGCCTAATGATGGCCTCCATCACTTGTATTGGCACCTCTATGGACTTCATGTTGAGAGTTCAGATGAACAGCTACTATATGCAAATGTAAATACTTGGAATGAACCCCAGACCTTTTATCTGCTTAATTTGTCATGGACTAACGATGGAAAAGGTCTTACTTGCCCATGAAACCACTTGTTAGTCAAGTGTCCAATTACTTTTGATCCTCTGAAAATGGGGTGACCGTATATAAAACTGGCTGTAATTCCTCAACGGTTAAAGCAATATTTTTGTCCAACCCCTTAAATTAAAGCTGAAAGTCCACACTTCAATCACATATTGGTTAATTCATGTCAAATCCACTGTGGTGGTGTACAGGGGCAAAATTACAAATATTGTGTCACTGTCCAAATACTTATGGACCTAAATGTATATATATATATATACACTCACCGGCCACTTTATTAGGCACATCTGTCCAACTGCTCGTTAACGCAAATTTCTAATCAGCCAATCACATGGCAGCAACTCAATGCATTTAGGCATGTAGACATGGTCAAGACGATCTGCTGCAGTTCAAACCGAGCATCAGAATGGGGAAGAAAGGTGATTTAAGTGACTTTGAACGTGGCATGGTTGTTGGTGCCAGATGGGCTGGTCTGAGTATTTCAGAAACTGCTGATCTACTGGGATTTTCATGCACAACCATCTCTAGGGTTTACAGAGAATGGTCCGAAAAAGAGAAAATATCCAGTTAGCGGCAGTTCTGTGGGCAAAAATGCCTTGTTGATGCCAGAGGTCAGAGGAGAATGGCCAGACTGGTTCGAGCTGATAGAAAGGCAACAGTAACTCAAATAACCACTCATTACAACCGAGGTATGCAGAAGAGCATCTCTGAACCCACAACACGTCGAACCTTGAGGCAGATGGGCTACAGCAGCAGAAGACCACACCGGGTGCCACTACTGTCAGCTAAGAACAGGAAACTGAGGCTACAATTCGCACAGGCTCACCAAAATTGGACAATAGAAGATTGGAAAAACGTTGCCTGGTCTGATGAGTCTCGATTTCTGCTGCGACATTCGGATGGTAAGGTCAGAATTTGGCATCAACAACATGAAAGCATGGATCTATCCTGCCTTGTATCAACGGTTCAGGCTGGCGGTGGTGGTGTAATGGTGTGGGGGATATTTTCTTGGCACACTTTGGGCCCCTTAGTACCAATTGAGTATCGTGTCAACGCCACAGCCTACCTGAGTATTGTTGCTGACCATGTCCATCCCTTTATGACCACAGTGTTCCCATCTTCTGATGGCTACTTCCAACAGGATAACGCGCCATGTCATAAAGCTCGAATCATCTCAGACTGGTTTCTTAAACATGACAATGAGTTCACTGTACTAAAATGGCCTCCACAGTCAACAGATCTCAATCCAATGGAGCACCTTTGGGATGTGGTGGACCGGGAGATTCGCATCATGGATGTGCAGCCGACAAATCTGCAGCATCTGCGTGATGCTATCATGTCAATATGGACCAAACTCTCTGAGGAATGTTTCCAGTACCCTGTTGAATCTATGCCACGAAGGATTAAGGCAGTTCTGAAGGCAAAAGGGGGTCCAACCCGGTACTAGCAAGGTGTACCTAATAAAGTGGCCAGTGAGTATATATATACATATATATATATATATATATAGTTTTTTTTCCGAAATCGTCAATGGTGTTATTAGTGCTCAACTAATGAGCGGAATATCAACTCTCTCTCTTTCCTGTATGTGTTTATATATATATATATATATAAACACATATCAACACATATCAACACATACATACAACACACACACACACATATATATATAGGTTCCCTTGTCTGTACAGCAATGATGCGTGGGTCAGGGTTTAATACCCGCAGCCACCCGACCCGTTATGAAAGCCAATCAGCCCCGCCCAACCCACTAAAATACGCGTTAATTACCCACCCTAACCCGCCCTGCCCGCCTAGAGAAAGAGAGAGAGACAGAGAGCGGGAGAGAGAGCGCGAGAGAAAGTGAGAGAGCGAGACAGTGAGAGTGAGAGAAAGCGAGAGAGAGAGAGAGCGAGTTAGAGAGAGCGAGAGAGGACTAGTAATGCACAGCCTAGCCTATAGCACACAGTTTCTGTAAGTTATTTATAACTTACTCTGAGCACTGCTTTGTCACTTTTTGACCCACCCGCCCAGACCCATGATATTTTCTAGTGAGCTTACGCAAACCCGCCCGACCCATGGGTCGGCCTGTGCCATCACCACTGTACAGGCATTGTTAAAGCAGCAGTCCTAAAGATTTACATATAACACATGTCCTTGATGACACTTCCTGAGACAGGAGGCCAAGGTAGCGTCTCTGCTCCTTACCGAGCCCAGGGCAGAACTTGGTGTCAGATGCCACCTTCAGGTCAGTGTTGGAAATGGAGATGGGCAGTTTGGGCAGCGCCACAGCGGTTACTCGGTCCAGGTCGTTTGTGGCCGACAGGATTCGCCACTTCAGGATGGTCGGCTGTTTCTCACCAACTATAGAGAAGTAATCTTTCAGTCATATGAGCAGTGATACGATGGCTGAACTGGTTCCTGTAATGGCTTCACTGGCTTCACTTGACTTACCAACAGGTGAGCGGTGTTGGAAGATGTTGTTGACAGGAAGTCCCTCCTTCCTTAGGGACCAGCACTCCACAATACTGCCACTCTGACTGGAGGCACACAATAAGACCTAACACAAGTACATGCACACACACTAATTAAGGTTTTAATTTTATGCCAAAACCTGGCAAAACACAGCTCAACTTACTAACATTTGGCCACATACACACATACATGCAAACACACATACACACGCAGACATACACACAGGGGTTGGGAGAGGTCTGACCTGTTCAGAATTCTCTCTGGTCAGAAACTTGAGGTGTGTGACGGCAGGGTATTTGTCTCTCCTGACGGGGTCAGTGGTGCAGCGCATGAAGAGCGAGGGTAACAACTCGGTGTCGATCCTACACTTTTCATTAACCACACTGACAACTACCTGGATGGACACACACACACACACACACACGCGCACACATATTGTTTTTGTTAATCAGTGTGAATCTATGAATAACTGCAGATAATGTTTTCAGCTAGCACACGAGTTACATAAGTACCGGCTGTCACCTTGTAGAACTGCACAGGGGAGGAGCTGCTGCCATCAGTGGCTGCCACCACAATGTTGCCTCCTCCGGTGAAGGCGATGTCAGCCAGCGCCACGCGGCCACGCAGACGACACAGACTCTCGCTAGCACTTAGCAGGGCGCCGCTGGGCTTCAGTAGGGAGACGGTCACCAGTCCGCTGACTGTCACCGCCAGCCAGCCTTCCATTGGTTTCCCCCCAAATAAAGTGAGCGAGGGGGAGAACTTGACCCGTGAGAACTTCTCACCAAAGTTGGTAGAGCCTGACTGGAGTTTGGGAGAGGAACAAAAATGGATAAACACAAGGCATGATTAAAGTCTGTTGGTGCTAATGGGCAGGACATTGAAACCATTTTAAGGCTGACCTCTGACCTCCCCTGTAAGTGAGAAATTTCATGATTGTCATCGATGCAGGATCCTTTTCTTTCATTTCACTTTTTATCTATTTTTGGGTAGCTGAAATCATTAAATAATACTAAATAACAATACAAGTGGTAAATACAACTTTTAACAATGAGGGCAGGGCTGGTGGTTTCTGCTTGCCATCCGCAGCTCAGGTCCCATGACTGCGGGTGCGCCCTGTGCCTGCACCTAAAGGTAGGCGGTGGGGGTGCACCTCGGAGGTGTGGGCCCGGCTTGATCTTTTGGGAACTGGTTTGTGCTCCTTGGGGTGTCTGGGGCTGTTGCTCTGCAGGCTCCTGGCCCCCCTGTGGGCTTGGTGTTCCTCTACGGTTGCAGTGCCTTGGGCTCTGGCTGTTCTCTTGGTCGTGGGATGTCTGCACGACTGCGGGGCCTGTGGGTGGCTGCAGATCCCATTTGCTGCTTGGAGGCACTACGATAATTCACGGATCTCAGACACTAGAAATGATTGGGCTTAATTCCGTGCACTCACAGGTGGACACTTCACATACACATAGGTGGACTTGTCACATGCAGATACACACCACTAGCATCTGCTGTACATACTCCCTAGAACATTCTGGATTACATCCTTCTTAGTCCTCTCTCACCCTTTTCCCCCTCATCTTCTCCTCTATCGCTATAACTGTTATCCGAACTGATAAATTTAATTATGTTTTACCAAACATGTCAGCGTCTGTTTCTATGTCTATGTCTTATCAGATACATATTATTTTTCGTTTCCTTGTTTCACTTGTAGTGACTGTCCCCCTCTTCGAGAAGCGATGCTTATTGGTTGTTTAGCTGATCAAACACGATGAACAGGGGGACCAGTGGCTGCTACAAATCTTCTGGATCATCTTGCCCATCCCTGGTCCAGACGAACTGATTCAACTTTCTGAGAGTTGTCGATTGTTATTATTACTTGATGAAATTGGTGTCTGTGTCTAGCAGGGCCAACGACCAGCACCTCAGAAAATTGTGACATCCAATTTTTCACAGCACCCAAGCAGACTTCTAAATTAGTCATTTGAGAACAATCATCAGCCCTTATAGGCACATACAACTGAGTATCATCCCCATAGAAATGGAAATTTATTCCATGACTGCATATAATTTGGCCAAGAGGTGAAATATCAAAAGAGAAAAGTACAGGGCCAAGATCCGAGCCATGAGGTACACCATTTTTAACATCAGGGAATCAAATTTGAAGCATTATTGGCCTGTCCAGTTAATGTCAGCACAGATGTAATTGCCTCTCGCCATATCGGTCCCTCCACTGTAGCTGCATTTGGCCAGCAGCTGCCTGAAGTCTTGGCTCCTTTCACTGTGGTAAATGACTCTGTTGAAAATTTCACTAGTGACTTAAATGTGGCCCTCTCCAGTCTCCTCGATTCAGTTGCACCTCTCACTACCAGAGCTAGGGCAACTAAAGAGGCCTACACCCTGGTTTAATGACGAGACACGTGCTCTTAAGCGGACCTGCAGGAGACTGGAATGTAAATGGCGAAAATCAAAATTGGAAGCTTTTTACCTATTGTGGCACAAGTGTTTATTGAAATACAAGCATGCTTTATCTACTGCAAAAACATCGTATCTCTCTCACTTAATAAATATAAACATAACCCCAGATTTCTCTTTGACACTGTATCTAAACTTACTAAAAAGCAGTCGTCTATTAGCTGCTCACCATTCACAGCCCATGAATTTCTAGATTATTTCTGCAATAAGGTTGATGAGATCTAAAACAAAATTAGTTCTTTAACTCCATCTACTCCTGCAGATCCTGTCTTACTACATTCATATCTACACAATGAGTCACTGACAGTTCCAGTTATTACAGCTTTTGAGACTATCTCTCTGACACTCTGACTAAGTTCGTGTCAGCTTCTAAACCAACTGCTTGCCTACTTGATCCCTTACCAGCAAAACTTTTTAAAGATCTCTGGCCTTTTCTTGGGCCTACAATGCTAGACATTGTTAATTTATCTCTTACTACTGGCATTGTTCCCAGCAGTTTTAAGACAGCTGTGGTTAAACCTCTACTTAAAAAACCGCACCTTGATCCAGGGTCTTAATAACTATTGGCCAGTCTCTAATCTTCCATTCTTCTCTAAAGTACTAGAGAGAGTTGTGTATCAACAACTTTTGACCCATATAAAAGAAAACGATCTATATGAACCTTTTCAGTCAGCTTTCAGGCCCTGTCACTCCACTGAAACTGCTCTGACCAGAGTGGTAAATGATCTTCTACTGGCGATCGACTCTGATTACACCTCTGTGCTTCTACTACCGGACCTCAGTGCATCCTTTGACACCATTGATCACTGTATACTTTTAGATAGATTAAATTGTAATTTTGGTGTCTCTGGCTTAGCTCTCTTGGCTTAAGTCCTACTTATCTGGAAGAACACGTTGTGTCTGCTATAATAATATATCAAAATTTTCTGACATTAAATATGGTTTGCCTCAGGGCTCAGTACTTGGCCCTCTACTTTCCTCTCTTTACATTACACCTCTTGGCCAAATTATACGCAGTTATGGAATTAATTTCCATTGCTACGCTGATGATACTCAGCTGTATGTGCCTATAAGGGCTGATGATCATACTCAAATCCCTAACTTAGAGGCCTGCTTGGCTACTGTGAAAAACTGGATGTCACTTAACTTTCTGCTTTTAAATTCAGATAAAACCGAGATGCTGGTCATTGGCCCTGCTAGACACAGACACCAATTTGATCAAGTAACGATAACAATCGACAACTCTGTGGTTTCACAAAGTGTGGCAGCCAAAAATCTTGGGAGTTACGTTTGATCCCAGCCTTTCCTTTGATAAGCACATTAAAGAAATCACCAAGACTGCCTTTTTTCACTTACGTAACATAGCTAAAATTCAGTCTTTTCTCTCCATGGCTGACGCAGAGATTCTAATACATGCATTTGTTTCATCCAGACTTGATTTCTGTAATATTCTGTTCTCAGGTCTGCGACATTCTAGTACTAAAAGTCTTCAGATGGTTCAGAATGCTGCTGCTAGAATCCTAACTAAAACTAGGAAATTTGACCATATTACACCAATTCTTGCCTCCCTTCATTGGCTCCCTATCCACGTTAGATCAGAATACAAGGTGCTTCTGCTGACTTATAAAATCCTAAATGGGCTTGCCCCATCTTACCTATCTGATCTCCTTAAACCTTACATGCCATCTCGAGCACTTCGTTCTCAAAATACAGGGCTCCTGTGTGTACCCCAAGTTAAAAAGAAGTCAGCTGGTGGCAGGGCCTTTTCCTATCGGGCTCCATTGTTGTGGAATAACCTGCCTGCTGCCATCAGACAATCAGAGTCTGTTGAGTCTTTAAATCCAAACTTAAAACTCATCTTTTTGCCTTAGTTTACAATTAGTTGCCTTTAAGTTGGGTGCTTCACAAACTGTACTGGATGGAGGGTTGGTTTTCTGTCTCAATGAATTTACCAACCACTGTTCTGCCAACGAGATTATCGAGTATAGATTACAGAGTATAGATTATGACGAATTGATGACTTAATTGATTATGGCTAATGACTATTGCAAACTGTTCTCTTCTCTAACATGTCTTTTCTCTCTCTCTGAATGATGTCTTCTCCTTTCTCTTTTTCTGTGTGTGAATGGTGTCATGTGAGTCTCTCTTGCGTGCATGTGCAGTCGGTTCTCCTCCCAGGTCTCCGTGGTGATGGTGGCTGCCATTTGGATGCTGCCTGCCCTTCCTCTCCTCACATAAGTTTTTTTTTTATTACATGATGATGCTGGTCGCGTGACTTGGGTCCTGGACTGCTCCGTTGGCATGTGGACACTGCTTGGCATCCTGTGCATCATGTTCTTCATAAATTTTATGTCCACTATAATTCTGTTATCCTCTTTCAATGTTGTATTATGTAAATTGCGTGAACACAACATCTATTGCACGTTGTCCGTCTTGGGAGAGAGATCCTCCTCTGTTGCTCTCCCTGAGGTTTCTTCCTATTTTTTCTCCCTGTTAAAGGTTTTTTTTAGGGAGTTGTTCCTTATCCGATGAGAGGGTCTAAGGACAGGATGTTGTGTTGCTGTTAAGCCCACTGAGGCAAATTTATAATTTGTGATATTGGGCTATACAAATAAAATTGATTTGATTTGATTAGAGAATTTCGATGAATTATTATGGCAGACACAGTGTTCTTCCAGACAAGTAGGACTTAAGCCAAGTGAGAGCAAAGCCAAAGACACCAAAATTACAATTTATTCTGTCGAATAGTATACAGTGATCAACTGTGTCTGTCAGAGGCTGCACTGAGGTCCAGCAGTAGAAGCACAGAGGTGGAGTCCATAGCAAGTAGAACATCATTCACCACTCTGGTCAGAGCAGTTTCAGGGAAATGACAAGCCCTGAAAGCTAATAGAAAAGGTTCATATAGAAGTTTTCTTTTACACGGGTCAAAAATTGTTGATGCACAACTCTCTCTAGTACTTTAGAAAAGAATGGAAGATTATCAATTACGCTTCAATATCAACTCGCTCTTCAAAAAAAGGACACGCTATGTCTGCAGGCTTCAGTTAGGAGGAGAAACTCAAGAGTTAGTTGAAGAAAACCTGCCAGCGAGCAGGTTAGCTTCACAAAATATGTTGCCATAGTAACTGACTCAGAATTAAGCTGATCTGACTTTCTGAAACGAAAAACCCAGTTTCCTTCAACTCTGAGTCAACTAACCGAGTTTTCACAAAACCCGCTATCTGAAATAGGGTCCAGGGCCTTTAACTTTCCTGCTGTTCTGATTGCGCAGCAGACGCCTTACTTAATGCTCTCCAATCACAAAAGGTGGACTCAGGGGGGCTTCCACTGTAGGCAGACTCTGTTGGCAGATTGACGTTTTATCAAAAAAACAGTAGAATTCATTAAGTTAATCAGGAAGCTTGGGGTCATCATTACAGGCCAAGTGTTTGGCCTTATAGTTGGTAATTTGCCTTAAATTTAATTTAATAATTTAAATTATTCAATTTAACAGAATTTTAAAATCGATTCTAGTTTTGAAGGGGAGCCAACGCAGAGATCTAAGAACAGGTGTAATGTGTTCATACTTTTTTAGTTCAGGTGAGAACACGTGCTGCCGCCTTTTGAATTAACTGTAGTTGGCACACAACTGATGTTGGGAGGCTGGTGAATAGTGCATTATAGTAGTCTAGTCTACTTGTTTTAAAGGCATGGATTAATTTCTCACAGTTTGGATTTGATAGAAAGCCTCTTAGTTTTGAAATGTCTTTAAGATGGTAGAAGGCTGAGTTTGTGAGATGATTGATGTGGCTCTTAAAATTCAGATCACTGTCTCATGATTACACCAAGATTTCTAGCTTCACTTTTGCACTCCAGAGACAGAGAGCTGAGATGACCTGCAATTCTCCGTCTCTGAGTTTTTGCACCAAAAATAAGTATTTCTGTTTTGTCTTTATTCAATTGTAAGAAGTTCTCTGACATCCAAGGATTAATATCATCAATACACTGAGTTAGGGAATGTATGGGATCTAGGTCATCAGGAGATAGGGATAAGTACAGTTGTAAATCATCTGCATAATTATGGTAATTCACTTTGCACTTCCGTATTACATGTATGAGTGGGAGCATATACAGATTGCACACCAAAGGTCCAAGAATCGAACCTTGGGGTACCCCACACATTATACCCACTTTGTCCGAGAAAAAGTCTCCAATAGACACCAAGAACTGGCTGTCCTGTAAGCATGTTCTAAACCAGTTGAGGACTGGGCCAGAGAGGCCAACCCATTTTTTGTAATCTCTCTATAGCAAAATATCATGATCAACGGTGTCAAAGGCGGCACTGAGATCCAGGAGCACAAGAACATTATTTTTTTAGAATCCGTGTTCATATGCAAAAAACTTTGCAAATTTTGTGTATTGCATTCTCTTTTATTAGCTCTTTCAGTTAAGTGTTGACTGCCGACCAGAGAAGTGTGGGGGGGTACTATCCTGAGACTTGAGACTTTAGTATTACTTCCCCAGAGGGAGCTCTAGGCTCCAGGTGTTTTACCTGTCCAGGTAGTCTATATAAAGAAGAAAAAGATAGGTGTGTCTGTTCTCTCTCATTTTGTTTGTTGAAGCTGCCAAAGACAAGTAAAGCGGGGTGTCCGGGTAGCGTAGCCGTCTATTCCGTTACCTACCAACATGGGCATCTCCGGTTCAAATCCCCGTATTACCCCGGCTTGGTCAGGCGTCCCTACAGACACAACTGGCCGTGTCTGCGCGTGGGAAGCCAGATTGGGGTATGTGTCCTGGTCGCTGCACTAGCGCCTCCTCTGGTCGGTCGAGGCGCCTGTTCGGGGGGAGGGGGAACTGGAGGGAATAGCTTGATCCTCCAATGCGCTACGTCGCCCTGGCGAAACTCCTCATTGTCAGGTGAAAAGAAGCAGCTGGCTCCACATGTATTGGAGGAGACATGGTAGTCTGCAGCCCTCTCCAGATCAGCAGAGGGGGTGGGGCAGTGACTGGAATGGCTCGGAAGAGTGGGGTAATTGGCCAGATACAATTGAAGAGAAAAAGGGTTTAAAAAATAAAAGACAAGTAAAGCTAAAGAAAAGCTACTTCTGGAGTCCTGAGTCCTCATTGATATTTTTTTGGATACACTTTGTTAAGGTTCTTGTTCCGTCTGTGGACAAAGTAATGGTCTTCTTGTTTGAGTTTGGTAGCTTTCATGTGTCATATTACTGTAATCCCTGCACAGTCTCTGGAAGACAGTTTATGAGCGATCAATGTGTTTGCATCCGGGTGTTTTGAGTTAAATGTCTCGGTGCTATTGGGGGTGGGGTCGCGAACACCAACCTGATTATTCTGCAGGGTCACGACTTGAAAAGGTTGAGACCCACTGCTTTAAGTTATAGATTTAGTACCAGATTAGTAAAGGTTTTAGTGCTGAATTCTGATCTTGATAAGTACCAGCCCAGCGTGGCTTGGTGGCACAGTGCTTGCACTGTTGCCTTACAGCAAGAAGGTCCTGGGTTTGATTCCCGTCTGGGGCCGGGTTGGCACTGTGGGAGTTGCATGTTCTCCCCAGCCCTGTTGGTGTGCAGTGGCTGTTTGTGTGTACTCTGCATGTTCTTCCTGTGCTTAGGTGGGTTATCTCTTGACTAGGGGCCTTTCTGTGTGGAGTTTGCACATTCTCCCCATGCTCACATGGGTTTCCTCCAACATCAAGAAGAACCCCAATAAAAACATGTAGAACGCTCTACTGTCATGTCTCTGACCACGGCATGGAAGTCCACCTGGAATTGGTCCCCAGGCGCTGAAGAAAAGGGTTACCCGCTGCTCCTTTCTGCCCCTGGAGGAAGGACAGCAGGATGGGAAAATGCAGAAGGAACGTTTCTTCAGCCACCACTCCCTGCATGCGTGCATGTGTGTTCTAGCGTGTAGCTGTATGACGAATAGAGTTTCTCTTCTCGCGCTAAAGGATATAATAGCAGCAAAAGCGTTTACCATCTCCACATGCAGAGCCAGCTTGACTCCATTGTGCAGCCAGGACAGCGCTACGATGGGGTCTCCCTCCACTGAGCTGCCTAGATTGCTCTCCCAGCTGTTCACCAGGTGGTCTGCCATTGCCCAGCACTTAATCTGTCCATCTCCATCCGCAGAGAGCAACCTGGAGCCTGGAACACACACACAAACAAGCATGTATGTGCACATACACAGTATTATAAATTACAACAAAAATAATCGACTAACAAACACACAAAGGTAAATATAACTCTTAGGAATCACGGTCATTAAACATCAATTCATTAAAATGGCATGTTGTTTTCTAAAAAAATTAAACCAAGATAAATCATGTTAAATCTTTTTCCAACCTTAATGTGAAATTGCAACCTATAAAATTCAAGTGAAAAACAATCAAACATTTTAGGGGAGAAAAGAAAAACACAAAACTAACAATCACCTGGTTGCATAAATGTGCACACCCTTTTATAATCGGGGGATGTGGTTGTGTTCAGAATTAACCAATCACATTCAAACTCATGTTTAAATAGTAGTTAGTATACACCTGCCATCAATTAAAGTGACTGTGATTAACCCCAAATAAAGTTCAGCTCTTCCTGTAGGATTTTTCTGACATTTTCTTGTTTGCATCTAACTGCAAAAACCATGGTCCACAAAGAGCTTACAAAGCATGAATGAGACCTCATTGTTAAAGGTATCGATCAGGAGAGGGGTACAAAAGAATGTCCAAGTCATTAAATATACCATGGAACACAGCGAAGACAATCATCAACAAGTGGAGAAATTATGACACAATAGTGACATTACCAACAACAGGGCTTCTCTCCAATATTGCTGAGAAGACACAGAGAAAGCTGGTCAGGGAGGCTGTCAAGAGGCCTATGGCAACATTAAAGAAGCTGCAGGAATTTCTGAGAAGTACTGGTTGTTCCCTACATGTGACAACAATCTCCATATGTCTGGGCTATGGGGTAGGGAGGCAAGACAGAAGCCTTTTCCCACTAACAAAAACATCCAAGCCTGGCTAAATTTAGCAAAAAGACATAGTCTCCAAAAACCATGTGCTATGGTCTGATGAAGCTGAGGTGGAACTTTTTGGCTATAATTCTAAAAGGTATGTTTGGTGCAAAAACAACACAGCACATCACCAAAAAAACACCATACTCATGGTGAAGCATGGTGGTGACAGCGTCATGCTTTGGGGCTGCTTTTCTTCAGACAGAACTGGGGCTTTAGTCACGGTGAAGGAAATCATGAATAGTTCCCAATGTTGGTGCAAAACCTTCAGGCATCTGCTAGAAAGCTGAAGATGAAGAGTAATTTCCCCTTTCAGCATGACAACGATCCAAAGCGTACATCCAAATCACCCAAGGAATGGCTTCACCAAAAGAAGATTTGGAATGGCCCAGACCTGAATCCAAATGACAATCTGTAGGGTGACCTGAGGAGGGCTGTGCACAAGAGATGCCCTCACAATTTGATGGACCTAGAACGTTTTTGCAAGGAAGATTGGGAAAATCTTGTCATGTCAAGATGTGCCAAGCTGAGTGCTGTAATAAAATCAAAAGGTGCTTCAACAAAATATTAGTTTAGGGGTGTGCATACTAGTGCTGCACGGTAAACCGGTACTGAAAAAGTACTGCAGTAGAGACTAGACTTGAAGAGATGGCAGCAGCTTCAGCAACACCTGAACTTGTTGACAAAGAGGGGGCCCGAATTGGAATATGGAGAAATTTCAGCTTTAAAGTGGACGAAAAAGGTGAGCCCATAAACACAGCAGCGCCTCTGTGCAAGCGCTGTTTTAAAGTGTGTCTCGCAAAAGGAGGCAACACGTCAAACATCTGTCGGACAAACATCCCGACCTTTTCAAGGAATTCAAAGACCGACAGGTGATAGTTGATGAGTTCACTCCCCTGTTATGTCCATGAAAGAAATAGATTGAAAAGCCTCTCCACAGTACTAATATATATACTCATATATAGCCTACATATTTGTGTAGTGCTGAATGCATCGTCCATGATGTCATATGCAAATAACGGTGTCGGAGACACTGTCACTTAACTGCGGAGAGACATTTCGATCCTACATATGCACCAAGCTAGCAAGCCAGTCATCACAACATCCCCTGTACCCACAACAGAAATTAATTAATGCACACATGCATCTCTATATAGTGAAGTCACAAAGATTGTTTTATACAGAGAGATTTGGCCATTGCCAGAAAAGAGTCAGGTGCAACAGACATGACATGGGACATGCAAGTCCCACCTGCTTGGTCCCATTCCAGACAGGAAATGACCTCAGCATGCCCTGAGTTTATGGAGTACACATCCCATGGATGTTCGGTGTCAATGATGTGGATCATGTGGCTGACATCTGAAATAAAAAGAAATCACTATCAGAATAACTGGCACAGCCTTAATATAAGACCAGAACAGCAGAAGCCATCCTCTCAATTCTAAAGCACACAGCTGGGACACCAATCTGAATGTTTAAAAGAGAAAAGCTTCCAAATCAGTAACGATATCTCCATGTTACGCGACACATCCATTTTCCTATATCACTTTAAATTAATCTGGTAATATCAAGCTGTGACCTGAATTTAGGTTAGAGAAGCTATTCAACAGACTTGCAGAGTCATACCTTTGTCGTCCTCGTCATTTTTTAAGTCGGTGGTAAAGGCCACCAGGTTTCTGCAGGACCAGGCACACACCAGTGGGATGGATGGACAGTGGTTACTCTTGGGCCTTTTTTCCCACTCACACACATAGGCAACCTCCATCTTTCAGCCAGACGCAGGAAAATGTTCTGACAAGACAGTGGTGCCCTGGCCCCTAAACGCTCTTTTGTTAAAACAGACGTTTCATTTAGATGACTATGATTATCTTATTCCAGGAGTGTTCTAATGTATATTCAGCTATAGAATAGAACATTATACTTTATAGTTTACATTGTATTTCAACATCAAAATTGCTGATGTACTAAAATCTACATCAATACAAGCTAAATAATGTGAGCTACCTATAAGAAAAAATACTTAATCGTTTGGTAATATTTCGAAAAACACGAATCTACCCTTAAAGGTTTAACTCTATACATGCAGGATTTTGTCATTGTTATACAACCTCTAACTTGACCAACTAGCTAGTTAGTTAGTTAGCGAGACGTTGAAATGAACCTCTTTCTCACATAAAGCTGGTGGTAAGCTAACAATCAAATGTGCAGCTCAAACGAACCAAAGTGAAGTCTGAATATTTCAAAGAAACGTCCAGCGACAGCAGTCTGACCACTGCAGCTAAGGCCGCTAGCCTCTAAACTTTCCATAGCGGCAACTTATCAAAACACACGTCGGGCCGTAGAACATAACAAAGTAAACGTCCTTACTCAGCGACTAACTAGGCGGTTAGCTGTAGAGATGTCCGCGCACAGCTCCGCAGAGAGACGAAGAAGCGAAGCTTTCCGGACATCAAACACATCGCCCCGCTTCCGCTATTCATTGAGCAGAACGAGGACCCCAAAAAGCACATGGCTGTTTCATTAGGTGCCTGTATGAGTTGTTGTTTTTTCTGAAGTTGTCCAGTATCCGATAAAATGCTTTTTTGTTTGAATGCATGTATTATAGTTTCCCTAACATTATCAAAACAGTCCTCTTCATTCCAGAGCTTTTATAGTTTAATTTAGCGTCATATTAGAAGGCCCTTACAGACATTCCCCGGGAGGTCCTCTCCTGTCGCGCCGTTGTTTTTATGGACATCAGCAGTTAGCTTCTAGCTAGCTAGGCAGGTTCGTGTGTAGCTGGCCGAGACAAATGAATAACAGCGGACCAAAGAATTAACCACGCCAACCTGTTTGCATGAGTGACGAGCCTGAGATAAAACGGTTATGCCCCTGGAGGCTGAGTCTGGTTAAAGTCAGCTTCTTCCTCGTACGTTGCTAGCTAAACAGCTAACAGTTGAAGATCGACGTGTGTGCTCATTGAGAATCGTTAGTCTCAAACTAACTAACTTGTACTAATTAGTATGTAGTAAACCGTTTACCATGGCGCAAGGCAGCTGCACACAACCTAGGTAGTGTGCGTCTCCCATCAGGCGGGGTATAAATGTCATGTTATTAACTGTTGACTATTGATACAGGTTAGGTTTACAAAGGTTAACTAGGTGTATTAACTAGAGACAGGTTGGGTGAGGAGCAGAGGAGCAGAGTCGGCTGTTCAACACGCCAGACCTCCACCGAGATGTGTTGCACAGATCAAATCTGTAGTTGATTTGTGGACTACAACTCCACCGTGTCAGGCCTCGGTTTACAGACGGCATCGCCTCATCCCGGAGGACGCCTGCACTCCAGTTTATGGGGTCATTTACTACCTTCACCAACCTCCGTTCAAGCTGACAGCTTTATCTTTGCTTTTAGCAAACCTGCAGTTTGGTAAACCAATGCTTTCCGTCCGGGACATCCTTACCTGGAACTTGTAGTGCCCCTATTCACTACGGACCCAAATTAGCTGCGATAACAAGGTAGCACTCCTGACCACAGATAAAGCCTAGAGATAAAATGTCAGAAAATCAGGGCAACGGGAACAACAACGTTCCCCTCAACAATAATGTCGGGACGAACAGGATACGGAACCCCAACATCAACCAGAACCCACTCATCAATGTCCGAGACCGACTTTTTCACGCCCTCTTCTTCAAGATGGCAGTGACGTACGCCAGGTTGTTCCCACCATCTTTCAGGCGGATCTTCGAGTTCTTTGTCCTGCTGAAGGTAAGAGCTTCTCTCTGGGGAGCTACAATGCTCCCTGCATTTGATCGGGTTGTTGTTAGTGACAGATGACACATCGTTAAAGAAGGGAGGACGATATGGGTAAATGTCAGTTTGAGACATGTTCTGGTGGGGAATAATTGTAACATGGGGGTAGTAGCGAAATATGTGTGACTTGGAGACACTGCTGACATTAGCTCAAAGATTGATGTAAAGCGTTAGTAGAATTATTTGTAATGTATTAAAAGCTGATACCAGTACCAGCTAAATGCTGCTAAATTTTGCTGATCATACAGCTTTAGTTTTGCAGGAGGTGTGTTTCATTCATGTGTCATTGGATGTCATCATATGATGCTGTCCCCACTAGTGCATGTAAAATGCCAGTGCGAGTAGGGGTCTGTTTTCATGTGCAGATTAGGTGTTAACCAGTCCTGCAGAGTTAGCTGCTCGATCCCTGCCAGCTCATACTTGGGTTCAGCAGATTAGCAGAAGCCATACCTTGGGGCTTTTCTTTAGCCCTGCTAGATCAACAAAAACACTTGCAGCTGCCAGATTCAAGCAGCACAAAGATCAGTTCTATATCACAGAAAGTTGAATCAGTTCATCTGGATACATTTATTGAGAGAAACGTTTCATCATCATCTAACTGACCTCTTCAGTCTAAACTGACTTGCAGGTATCCCCACCCTTATAATTCAATTCAATAATTGCAGAGAAACCCAACTAAACCAGCCCTTTCAAAATGCTTTCTCTCAGTTATATCTGTTTGAAACCAGTTACATACACGTTCAATATGACTTCTGTGTTACATTTTGATCACCTGCAGAGTAAGCGCCCTAAACACCCATGGCCTCTTCAAGCTGGGGCAGTACTGTGGAAACAGAATCTTTCCTCAAGAAGAAAAGAAAGAAGAACGCCAATTTATTTTGTCTTAGTATGGTTACAACGAATGTGTTCTCTGCATTTAACCATCCTTTTGTATAGGAGCAGTGGGTAGCTCCAGCGCCCGGGGACCAACTCCAGTTCTTCTTTCCATTGCCTTGGTCAGGGGCACAGAGAGGAGTATTAACCCTAAGATGCATGTCTTTTTGATGGTGGGAGGAAACCCACGCAGACACGGGGAGAACATGCACAGAAAGAACCTGGGACGGCCGGGGGTTCGAACCCAGGACCTTCTTGCTGTGAGGAACAGTGCTAACCACTGTGCCACTGTGTTGCCCATGTGAACTAGTTAGACTTTGACTGTGGAACCAAATAAACAAATATTTTTAATCAATGAGAACCTCTTGGTGAGTGTTCTGAGTGAAGATGCAATCATGGATATCCTGCAACTTCACTCCCTCCTTCTTCTGACAGTCTGTACCAAACAGCTGATTCGAAATGAGGTGGAATAGAGCTTTGGAATCTCATCTCATCTCATCCTACCTCATCTCATCATCAGCTGCTTTTCCGGGGTCGGGTCGCGGTAGCAGCAAGCTAAGTAGGGAACTCCAGACGATGTCCCTCTCCCCAGCAATGCCCTCCAGCTCCTCCCGGGGGATCCCAAGGCATTCCCAGGCCAGTCCCTCCATCGAGTTCTGGGTCTACCCCGGGGTCTCCTCCCAGTTGGATGTGGCCATGTACCTCCAAAGGAAGGTGCCCAGGATACATCCTAATCAGATGCTCAAACCACCTCAACTGGCTCCTTTCGACGCGAAGGAGCAGCCGCTGTACTCCGAGCTCCCTCCGGATGTCCGAGCTCCTTACCTTATCTCTAATGCTGAACTCAGACACCCTACAAATCATCTGGAATCATTTTAATTTAAAACCACAAGTTCCATGTTCCCACCCAAACTCCTCGGAATGCCTTCACGTATGTTTTGGTGTTAATAAACAGCATGCATGCAGTTAGAGAATTGTTACATTGTGTTTTTTAGCTTGGGTGCCGGATCAGATCTTTTCCATTGAGGTCAGGTTAATGCGAATTTGTTATGGCCATTTTCTGAATCCTCTCTCTGTGTGACAGACATGAACTCGGTAGAGAGACCTGTGCACCTTAAAGCTCAGTTTTAATGTGGAGTTTCTGTCAGGCTCACCCTGTCTCACACTGGATACTGATGCTTGGCCAAACTGGGAAAAGCATAAAGGCTAAAGAGTTACAAAATCCACATTTACTTTTTCACCAGCTATGTCTAACTAATGTTTCTCTCTGGCCCTAGACATAATCTTCATCATGAGACTGTCTCTCTGTTTCTTTCTTTTTCCTTCAGGCTCTGTTTGTGCTCTTCATCCTGGCCTACATCCATATTGCCTTCTCTCGCTCTCCTATTAACTGCCTGGAGCCGGTCCGGGAGAAGTGGCCCCGTGACGGCATCCTGCGGGTGGAGATCCAGAGAAACTCCAGCCGTGCACCCATTTTCCTGCAGTTCTATGAGACCGATGGCTTCCAGGGTCTGGTGAAGGAGGCAGAGCGCGAGCTGGAGCAAGAAGGAGGACTCAGCCTGGCAGCACTGCAGCAGGAGGAGGAGGAGGAGGAGGAGATGACCATGGAGCTGTTTGACAACAGCTCCGTGCAGGTGAAGATGTTGAGATGCTGCCACAGGTCTATTACTGATAGAATCCTTTTCAAGTTATGTAAATATTCCAAAAAACCATCTATTGAACATTCAGAAAGTAATCCCTACCTTTTTACACTTTGCTTCCTGTGACGTCTCCAAATAATGCTTTCAAATAATTTTCCTTCTTAACTAAAAAAACGATTAACTCAACACATTTGTGAAGCAAAGATATCATTTGTTCAAAATTTGTAGTCTCCTATAACAATATTTACTGGCCATTAGCAGCAAGATTTGAGATTTCTTGTGTTTGTCCGTGGGTCGCCTGCTCTGCCGTTAGATTTTACTTCTTTTTTTTCTTCTTTTTTTTCATCTCTCCAAGCAAATTTGTTCCAAATCTGTAGCGATGGACAGTGCTATTCAGGATGTACCACAGATTTTCAGTGGGATTCCAGTCTGGGCGTTTGGTGGGCCATCTAATGCCCCTTTTCCACTACATGGTACCGGCTCAACTTGACTCGACTTTTTCATTTTCCATTAATGGAAAGTACCGGCATTTTGGTGACTGTTACCACTTTTCTGGTACCACCTTTGTCGAGGTTCCAAAAAAACTGGAGCGGGTACCAAAATCAGTGCAACCCAGCTACACTGAGGGGTACTGTTACGGTGATGGAAAATTACAATCTCCGAGTTGAGTCGAGCCGGTACCATGTAGTGGAAAAGGGGCATAAGAATTACAACCTAATTTTCTAAACAATTCCTTGTTCTTTTTTCAGGTGTGTATTCTTTGGGTCCTTGTCTAGTAAGGGTGTGACTATTCAGCCTGTCTGTAGCTCTCTTACAGACTGAAATAGGTTGTATGTATTTAGCTCCATCAACCTTAACTTTTATGGCAACAAGCCAGTCACTCCTGTTGAAAATTGAAACCCCATAACATGATTGCTGCAACATCTACTACTACTACTACTACTACTACTACTACTACTACTGCTACTACTACTTTCGGCTGCTCCCGTTAGGGGTGGCCACAGTGGATCATCTGTTTCCATCTCTTCCTGTCATCTGCATCTTCCTCTGTCACACCAGCCACCTGCATGTCCTCCCTCACCACATCCATAAACCTCCTCTTTGGCCTTCCTCTTTTCCTCTTCCCTGGCAGCTCCATATTCAGCATCCTTCTCCCAGTATACCCAGCATCTCTCCTCCACACATGTCCAAACCATCTCAATCTTGCCTCTCTTGCTTTGTCTCCAAACCGTCCAACCTGAGCTGTCCCTCTAATATACTCATTCCTAATCCTGTCCTTCTTCATCACTCCCAATGAAAATGATTGCTGCAACATCAAATGTGAAAATTGTTACTAGTACTTTGTAAAATTTAAAAAAAATAGTGTTGTGACAACCCTAATTTGTATGGAATCCCTTGTACATCCACATGAAATATATGAATATTCCTGTATCATGAAAATAATAAAGGAAAGCCATCAAGTTTTCCATGGAGGCTTCAGAGAGGGCTTCCAGATTGCTCTGGACCAGAAGGAGTGATCTGTAGGCCAATGCTGCTGGGACACAAGCCAGGGGCTGATCAACCCTGGCTGGGTTGCCTGAGCGAGGGTGTATGATGTTGAAACACCCGAAACACCCGAGAACCTCAGCAAACATCACTGTGATGTGTCCCAGTGCATCCTAGCATGTATCTTCAAATCAATCATATGAAGAAATGTCGCCATATGCTTTTTAAATGAGCCAGTAAATTGAAATGATTCAGTTATAACATAGTACTGCATTTATTGAAGAATATCAGTTCAACATACTCATTTTCACAATGATATTATTACATTTAATTTGGTGTTTAGTTCATAATAACAGCTTTTCAGTATCACAGCCAGCTGTCCCATCATACTCTGTGTGTGTGTGGTTAGCCATCTCTTATTCACAATGAATGAAGGCTTCAAGCATGGCGTCACCTTAATTTGTTTAGGAGAGGAGCATTGATGCTCCAAACGATGGAAACACTTTTAGGTCTTCACCTGCTGTTCTTCTCTGGACTAACAGGTCTAGCAGTGTGTTGGCAAGGGGTTCACATTCCTCTTTTTGGTGCTTCATATGGTCAAGTTCACGCTCAGTGTGGCTATGAAAGAGACTGACAGCTGCAGTCACTGACTCCCATAATCCCGCTGGACAGCTAGTTTTTAGATGTGCACCTTCACCTGTTTGGGATCTGGGAGCAACCCAGATGTTGTGCTGCTGTAGTACGAATCTTTTTACTGCCAAAGCACAACACCTTTCTCCTCGGCTCAGTCATGGTGGTATGATTTGTACTGTTAGGAAATACACTGGAATATTGGTTTACTTGCTAACAAATGCTGTGCCTGCGGTCTCATCAAACTAGCTTACATTGTATGCTGACCCATAACGCTCACCCGCATCACCACCTCAAAGCAGCGTTACACTCCCTTCGCTTCAGCCGTCGGTGGGCGGTGCCCAGTCTGACCATCTCATGACCATGCACGTAAATAACAGCAGCTTTATGATGTGTCACAGATGATCAGCAGATAAGAGCCATCCTGCTGTCATGAAGACCAGAGGAGTGGTTGTGGAACTTCAAGATCAAGTTGTTATGGGGGGGGGGTGTTATCAAAAGACTGACAAAGATTTGAAACTCTCGAAGAAGAACTAGTCATACAATTTAATCCATCAGGTTTCAGTTGTATGACTTGTTTCTGAAGGCTTTCCAACTTTGTGTGTAGCTTGTTAAATGTTCAGTGTAACCTGACTATACGAGGCCGTTTAAGGTTCTGGTGCTGCCTTCCTGCACAGGAAACTGAAACCTGACCGCTTAGAGAAACACACATCTGTACATGAACGTTTAAGGTTCTGGTGCTGCCTTCCTGCACAGGAAACTGGAACCTGACCGCTTAGAGAAAGACCCATCTGTACATGAATGAACTTCACAGGAAATGTAGGCTAACCTTTTGCTTTCCTGCTCCGCTCATTCTCTCCCCCTTGCCCCCCCCTTCTTCCTCTCTCGCTTTCTCTCTCGGCCCAGTTTGAGCTGGACATTGAGCCTCGTCTGAAGCCACCTCTGATTGGAGGAGGAGCCCGAGGAGCAGCAGGAGGAGGGGGAGGTCTTAATGACAGCCAGGACCTCTCCTTCGGTCAGGCCCCCACTAAAGGTATGAGACCGTGGAGGTAAACCCAGTACGCTCCTCCTCTTGCTCCTGCCTTCTATGTCTTCCCCAGACTCAGTAACACTCCATCCTCCACCACACTGTCATCAGCTCCTGACCTTTGAACTCCAGCAGTCTCTCGCAGGACTATTTCAACGTTTGTTCAAACACTTGAAAATGTCAAGACGATTCACGATATTCTCCACCTCCAAACAGTGTCAGGAGTATGGCTATCTGACACAACAGTACCTCTAATAGTACTAACATAGTACCACAGTACACACTGATACACATGCTACACAGACGACAGTACCTCTAACAGTACTAACATAGTACCACAGTACACACTGATACACATGCTACACAGGCAACAGTACCTGTAAAAGTACTAACATAGTACCACAGTACACACTGATACACATGGTACACAGACAGCAGTGCCTGTAACAGTACTAACATAGTACCACAGTACACACTGATACACATGGTACACAGACAACAGTACCTCTAACAGTACTAACATAGTGCCACAGTACATACTGATACGCATGGTACACAGACACCAGCAGGTTAGGACGATCAAGGATAGAGATGGAAATGTGCTGACAAGTGAGGAGAGTGTGCTGTGAAGGTGGAAGGAGTACTTTGGGGGGCTGATGATGGGCCGGGGGCTTTGTGTGGTTTGGCAGATTTAAAACCTTACCCATGTCAGCCTCTGTCCCTCGATGTCTTAACTCGTTGAGTGAGTGCCCATCAAGGTTCGGTGTATTGTGTGGTGGTCCTGAGTCACACTCAAAGCGGCCATAGAACCTTTTCAGGTCATCCGGGAGTGAAGCGGTGGTGTTGGTAAAACTGCCCGGCTTGGGTTGGTAGTACGTTATCGCTTGCAGTCCCTGCCTGCACCTGGAGTCCCCACCATGTACTGCTGTTCTACTTTATCCTGGTGTTGTTTTTTGCCTGACTTGACGGCTTTCTTAGCGCATACCTGGATTCCTGTGTGTGTGTGTTTGAGTTACAGTATGGCCTCAAGAGGAGTATATCGTAGAATATTCTCTGGAGTATGGCTTCCTGCGTTTGTCTCAGACCACCAGACAGCGTCTCAACATCCCAGTCATGGTCGTCACCCTGGGTAACTATACAACTAGACACTATATAGTTCTTTACAGTTGGTAACCAAGTAATTATTGACAGTATGACTTTAATTATACAACTAATTACTATATACATTTTTGTTTAATTAGTAACTGTTTAACAAGTAGCTCTTGCTTGCTAGTACTTACTAGTTACTGTAACTATTTAACTAGTAAACAAGCCTTTAAAATATAACTAGTAACTGTGAATCTAGTAACTGTATAACCACTGTATAACAAGTAACTATATATCTAGTAACTATTTGACAAGTCTTACTATATTTACTAATATTAATCATCCTGGGTACCTATAGACCCTTTTCATCATCACTGTATAATTAGTAACTAAACATAGCACAAAAGTAAGGAAATGTGTGTTTGGTAGATTATCTCTTTGTTGTAACGATGCTTCTTGGCAATAAATCTTCTATCAGGCAGCTGATTGTCAACACCTGGGGTACCAGAAGCTCAAAACAAGAGTCAGTAGCGACAGCAAAATAAGCTGTTTGGCATTGGCAGAGAAGATTTGGCAAAATTTTCATGGGCGCAACCCACATACTCAGCTCTGGTGCTCATCCCACAAATGCATGTTCCTTACACATGTGGCCCCATTTAAAAGGGAATTAAACAGGCTTTCCAACGGTATAAGATTTATTGCCAAGAAGCATTGTTACAATAAAGAAATAATCTACCAAACACACATTTCCTTACTTTTTGTGCTAAGTATATGTGATGGCAGCTTCAGAACTAGTAACTATATAACACGTAGCTGTAGAACTTGTAGTTATTAGTAACTATATTTCTATGTTTTGTATGACTGGTAACTGGATAGGTTAACCTGGGTAAACCACAGACCTTTTTCACCATCACTGTATAACTAGTTGCTTTATAACAGTGCTCTGAAAAATTATTTGCCCCCTTCCTGATTTCCACCATTTCTGCATATTTGTCACACTGAATGGTTTCAGATCTTCATAAAACTTAATATAGAACCTAAGAAGACACAAAATACAGGTTTTAAGTGATCATTTTATTTATTGAAGGAAAAAGGATATTCAGCACCCACATCACTCATGTGAAAAAGTAATTCCCCCCTGAACTTAATAACTGGTTGGGCCACCTTTTAGCCGCAACAACAGCAACCAAATGCTTCCTATGATTGGAGATCAGTCTGTCACATTGCTGTGGAAGAATTTTGGCTCCCTCTTCTTTGCAGAATTGCTGTAATTCCGTGACACTGGAGGGTTGTTGAGCATCAACTTCTCATTTAAGGTCCTGCCACATCATCTCGTTGGGGTTCTAGTCAGGACTTTGACTAGCCCACTCCAAAACCTTAGTTTTATTCCTTTTGAGTCATTCTGAGGTAGATTTGCTCTTGTATTTTGGATCATTGTCCTGCTGCATGATGCAATTACACTTCAGCCTCAGATCATGGACTGATGACCAGACATTCTCCTTCAGAATTTTCTGGTAGAGAGCAGAATTCATGGTTCTTTCAATGGTGGCAGGTCTTCCAGGCCCAGAAGCAGCAAAGCATCCCCACACATCACACTACCACTACCATGTTTGACAGTTGGTATGTTATTATTGTGAAATGCTGTGTTTGCTTTACAGCAGACATAACGAAAGCCACTTTATTTTGTTATGGTACAGTTACAACGATTGTGTTCTCAGCATGTAACCCATCCTATTGTATAGGAGCAGTGGGCAGCTGCAGCACCCAGGGACCAACTCCACTTCTTTCCATTGCCTTGCTCAGGGGCACAAGCAGGAGTATTAACCCTAACATGCATGTCTTTCTGATGGTGGGAGGAAACCGGAGCACCTTGAGGAAACCCACACAGACAAGTGGAGAACATGCAAACTCCACACAGAAAGGACCTGGGACAGCCTGGGGTTTGAACCCAGGACCTTCTTGCTGTGAGGCAACAATGCTAACCACTTGGCCACCGTGTTCCCAGGACGGGACCCGTGTCTTCTAAAAAGTTCCACTTTTGACTCATCGGTCCACAGAACATTATCCCAAAAGGCTTGGGGGTCAGCAATGTGCTTTTTTGCAAATGTGAGATGAGCACTAATGTTTCTCTCAGTTAGCAGTGGTTTATGCCTTGCAACTCTCCCATGAATTCCATTTTTGCCCATTCTTTCTTATTATCATTGCTACTCTCTGTTTTCTGGTCTTCCAGCTAAACAATCCATAGATTACAACTTATTCAGAACTCAGCTGCACAAGTTCTAACCAGGACAAAAAAGAAGACCCGATAACGCCAGTCCTCTGAAACCTTCATTGGCTACCAGCGCTTTCACAATACAATTCAAAATCCTCAAAGCACTCGCTGGTCTGGCTTCTCCGTACATTTCAGACATGCTGTCAGTTTACAATCCCAGCAGATCTCTGCGGTCACAAGGTGGAAACCTTCATGTGCCAAGTGCATTTTCAAAGTCTGCTGAGATGGCATTCAGTGTCTGTGCACCTAAAGTCTGGAACAGTTTGCCTGCTGATGTGGAACTTGCTCCAATACGGTTCTCTTTTAAAACCAAACTAAAGACCTTCCTTTTCAGTCGAGCATTCTCTTAAATGAACACACCATATTTGTTCAGTTTGTATGCTGTGTTTTTGCTGTTTTCTTTTTTATGTAAAGCACGTTGGACTGCTTTTGTATGAGGTGGTGCTATACAAATAAGATTTTAAAGGAATTATAGTTGAATCATGAACAGTAACCTTAGCTGAGGCTAGAGGCCTGCAGTTCTTCAGATGTTGCCCTTAGTGTTTTAGTGACTTCCTGGATGAGTCGTCGCTGTGCTCATGGAGGAATGTGGTAGACTGGCCATTCCTGAGAAGATTCACCACTGTTCCAAGTTTTCTCCATTTGGAGACTATGGCTTTGTAACCCTTTCCAGACTAATGTATCTCAACAACTTTTTTTCTCATCTCTTCTTGAATGTCTTTTGATGGTGGGATAGTGTGCTGCTTGTTGAGAGACCTTGTAGCCTCCTTCACCTTGATGGTAAGCCTCCTTCACCTTGATTGTGATGTTCCTTCACATTGATGGTGAGTTTCCTTCACCTTGATGGTGAGGTTCCTTCACATTGATGGTAAGGTTCCTTCACATTGATGGTGAGATTCCTTCACATTGATGGTAAGGTTCCTTCACATTGATGGTGAGGTTCCTTCACATTGATGGTGAGGTTCCTTCACGGTGATGGTACGGTTCCTCCACATTGATGGTGAGGTTCCTACACAGTCATGGTAAGGTTCCTTCACAGTGATGGTGAGGTTCCTTCACAGTGATGTTAAGGTTCCTTCACATTGATGGTGAAGTTCCTTCACATTGATGGTGAGGTTCTATACAAGTCGTGTTTACATTCAGCAGGGCTGGCAGTCATCAAGCCTGGGTGTGTCTGCTCTAACTGAAACCAATGATCAATTAAATTTGGCTAATTGGTTGATTGAGTAACTAAGAGGGCAATATTTTTTCACCCAGGGTCAGTTAGTATTGGATAACTTTTCAAAAACTGAAATTTGCATTCAGTCGGGTTCTCCGTCTCATATTACATTTTATACAAGGCAAATTTGTCATTTGTGATATTGGGCTATACAAATAAAATTGATTGGATTTGATTTTGATTTGATTTGATTTGATACAAAGATCTAAAACAAGTGTGACAAACATGCAGAAATATAGACATTCAGGATGGGGAAAAGTACAAAATATGTTTTCATGACACTATGTTAACTGCAACAGTGCCAAACATATAACTTATTCATTATGAAACTAGTAACTATAGTTTAAATACTGTAACACCACAGCTACAAGCATTTAACCAGGAAATGAACACCGTTCTGCAGCAGAAAGCAGGATGTGTTTCACATGTTTTTGTCTGAAGACAGTAAAGATGAAGAGCATTGAAAAGATGGGTGCACTAGCATTCTCACAACTAATGCGATCGGTTCCCCAGGCTGAGGTTCACTGGTGTACTCTCTTGTTCTGTGCAGATCCCATGAAGGACCAGTGCTTTGGAGATGGCTTCAGCCGCTTCCTGCTGGACGAGTTTTTGGGATACGATGACATCCTGATGTCCAGTGTAAAAGCCCTGGCTGAAAGTGAGGAGAACAAAGGTATGTGTGTGTGTGTGTGTGTGTGTGTGTGCGTGCATGTGTGTGTCTGATATAGTATATATATTATAAAATGTCATCACCACCTGAGGACAAGTTTGTAGTTTAGTTATGATTGGCGAACGCCCGTCCTGTCACCACTCCACTTTGACTTTGGACGCTGTCGCTGATAAAAATAATACAATACAATAAATAAATCCCCGCTTCTGGTGCGAGAAGGTGGCGGCGCGAATTCACGTTTACAGCGGCCTCGTCCAGTACCAGTGTAGGAGGATGGCGGCGTGAACTTATTTTTTGGCAGCCTCACCCAGTACCGATGTGGGAAGATGGCGGCACGAATTTATTTTTTGGCGGCCTCACCCAGTACCGTCCATGCAGTGTCTTTGTCCACGTCTGCGTCTAAGTTTGTTTCTTCATTTGATGGCTGGGAGAGTTGGCGCTGGATCAGCTGGAAGAGCTTGGTCTGCTGCATCCTGTGGGCCCAGGAACCACGGCCCTGCCCAGAGCTGCACATGAAGAGGAAGCACCGAGGGTGGTCTGACAGGACGCAGAAGCGGGCCAGGCTAAGCTAACTGCTAGCCCATGCAGACCAACAGTCCAACAGTCATCCTGGCGTTCGCTCTCTTGGACAGTGAATTTTTTTATTCTTTTTTTTTGTTGATATGTTGGATATGGGCGGCACAGTGGTGCAGTGGTTAGCGTGGTCGCCTCACAGCAAGAAGGTTCGGGTTCAAGCCTTGAGGTAGTCCAGCCTGGTACTCTGTGCAACCTCTAAACTGTGCACAAAAGTTATTAGGCTGACAGGCCCAGAAGTATGCGAGATTAGCATCAGACAAGCACAAAAAAAAGTGTTTATCCTGCCATTATAAGACTTTTTGGAGCACCCAAGTCAATTGAATGGGAAATATGTGCTTAAGTTAAAAACTTTACCTAATAAAAACATTTTGCCTGCCAGTCTGTGGATGTGCAGCCTCCTAGGTGGACCCTCGCACGAATGTGACCGAATCTGATATGAACTGACACTTTTCAAAAAGAAAAGATTTGCTATGCGACCATTTTGGTCTAAACCTGTCTTTATTTTCCTAATATAATAAAACTGGGTAAACCGTTTACCCTCGCACATGCACGTCTCACATATACGGTTGACTCAGATCAGGCAGCAACAAGAATATGCAACACTTCCTGTTTTGACTGTAACCTAGAGGAAGGTGTTCCTTTATAACTTTAGCATTTTTTAGATTATTGGAATTATTTTAATAACGTTTGATCATATCGCTGCTGGATCTGAGTCAACCGTAGATATGAGTCATGTATGTGCATGGTTGACTCAGATCGGGCAGTGACGGAGAGCGGCGTTGGTCGAGCGAGCTAGAAAGTGAATGAAGAGAGGGAGTGGCGATCGCGAGAACAAACATGTTTCAAAGATTTTGAATCACTGCAACAACGAGAGGTTGTTTCTCATACAGCCATAACTGTGCAAAAAACATTTTAGGCTGATGGGTCTAGTAGTATGCAAGATTAGCTGTGAACAGTAGATCCCTCTACTGATCCCCAGAGGGGTTGGAGCAGTGACCAGGACGGCTCAGAAGAGTGGGGTTATTGGCCGAGTGCAATTGGGGAGAAAAATGGGGGGGGGGGGGGGGGATTGGCTGTGAGGGTCATTGAAGGCAGCTTAAAAAGTTTGTGAAGCTTTTAAAAGGAAATAAAAACCAAGAAAACTTCCCCCTAAAGAAAACTGGTTTGATGATGGCACAAAACAAGACAAACTTTTAACAGGATCAGCCAGGAAACAAAGACATAGGATGAAGATATCAATTATTATTATTATTATTAGTCAAAAGTGAAAATACTAGAATTGGCTATTTATCTATGAAAAATAATCAGAATCCTTGAGACTTCCCAAGATGAACCGAGGAATCAACACGGCCCATCAAATCTCCTGGAGGTCCTGAGAGCACATTCAGACCAGGAGCTGCAGAGGCCAGGACTCAAACCATTTAACCTGCTGTGTGTGTGTGTGGGGGGGGGGGGGTGTCCAAACTGGTCCATGACACTTAAGTCCAGTCCACTGCTGTTCAGTACTGGATGAGAATGGAGCCGGCTCGCCATATATAGTATACATATATAGTAAGTATACATATACACTACCGTTCAAAAGTTTGGGATCACCCAAACAATTTTGTGTTTTCCATGAAAAGTCACACTTATTCACCACCATATGTTGTGAAATGAATAGAAAATAGAGTCAAGACATTGACAAGGTTAGAAATAATGATTTGTATTTGAAATAAGATTTTTTTTACATCAAACTTTGCTTTCGTCAAAGAATCCTCCATTTGCAGCAATTACAGCATTGCAGACCTTTGGCATTCTAGCTGTTAATTTGTTGAGGTAATCTGGAGAAATTGCACCCCACGCTTCCAGAAGCAGCTCCCACAAGTTGGATTGGTTGGATGGGCACTTCTTGCGTACCATACGGTCAAGCTGCTCCCACAACAGCTCAATGGGGTTCAGATCTGGTGACTGCGCTGGCCACTCCATTACCGATAGAATACCAGCTGCCTGCTTCTGCTCTAAATAGTTCTTGCACAATTTGGAGGTGTGTTTAGGGTCATTGTCCTGTTGTAGGATGAAATTGGCTCCAATCAAGCGCTGTCCACTGGGTATGGCATGGCGTTGCAAAATGGAGTGATAGCCTTCCTTATTCAGAATCCCTTTTACCCTGTACAAATCTCCCACCTTACCAGCACCAAAGCAACCCCAGACCATCACATTACCTCCACCATGCTTAACAGATGGCGTCAGGCATTCTTCCAGCATCTTTTCATTTCTTCTGCGTCTCACAAACGTTCTTCTTTGTGATCCAAACACCTCAAACTTGGATTCATCCGTCCACAACACTTTTTTCCAGTCTTCCTCTGTCCAATGTCTGTGTTCTTTTGCCCATCTTAATCTTTTTCTTTTATTGGTCAGTCTCAGATATGGCTTTTTCTTTGCCGCTCTGCCCTGAAGCCCAGAATCCCGCAGCCGCCTCTTCACTGTAGATGTTGACACTGGTGTTTTGCGGGTACTATTTAATGAAGATGCCAGTTGGGGACCTGTGAGGCGTCTGTTTCTCAAACTAGAGACTCTAATGTACTTATCTTCTTGCTCAGTTGTGCAACGCGGCCTCCCACTTCTTTTCTACTCTGGTTAGAGCCTGTTTGTGCTGTCCTCTGAAGGGAGTAGTACACACCGGTGTAGGAAATCTTCAATTTCTTAGCAACTTCTCGCATGGAATAGCCTTCATTTCTAAGAACAAGAATAGACTGTCGAGTTTCAGATGAAAGTTCTCTTTTTCTGGCCATTTTGAGCGTTTAATTGACCCCACAAATGTGATGCTCCAGAAACTCAATCTGCTCAAAGGAAGGTCAGTTTTGTAGCTTCTGTAACGAGCTAAACTGTTTTCAGATGTGTGAACATGATTGCACAAGGGTTTTCTAATCATCAATTAGCCTTCTGAGCCAATGAGCAAACACATTGTACCATTAGAACACTGGAGTGATAGTTGCTTGAAATTGGCCTCTATACACCTATGTAGATATTGCACCAAAAACCAGACATTTGCAGCTAGAATAGTCATTTACCACATTAGCAATGTATAGAGTGTATTTCTTTAAAGTTAAGACTAGTTTAAAGTTATCTTCATTGAAAAGTACAGTGCTTTTCCTTCAAAAATATGGACATTTCAATGTGATCCCAAACTTTTGAACGGTAGTGTATAGTATACATATACAGTAGACATATATGATACATATATAGTATTCATATATAGTAGCGTCTGAAATTAGTTTCCTCCGTACGGTGTCTGGGCTCAGCCTTAGAGATAGGGTGAGGAGCTCGGACATCTGGACGGAGCTTGGAGTAGAGCTGCTGCTCCTTCGCATCGAAAGGAGCCAGTTGAGATGGTTCGGTCATCTGATTAGGATGCCTCCTGGGCGCCTTCCTTTGGAGGTTAACCGGGCACGTCCAACTGGGAGGAGACCCAGGGGAAGATCCAGAACTCGCTGGAGGGACTACATGTCCAATCTGGCCTGGGAACACTGTAGGATCCCCCAGGAGGAGCTGGAGGGTGTTGCTGGGGAGAGGGACATCTGGAGTGCCCTACTTAGCTTGCTGCCACCGTGACCCGACCCCGGAAAAGCGGCTGAAGATGAAATTAGATTAAATATAGTATACCTATACAGTATACATATATAGTATACATATCGTCACCTTCTTAAAATAATGGCCTAAGTCATATTTTCAAGTTTTTCAAAAAACAGAATGAACTGACAAATTTTGTTTCAGTTTATTATGTTTTTTGAAAAACTTGAAAATATGACTTAGGCCATTATTTTAAGAAGGTGACGATATATAGTATACATACGTATATAGTATACATATACAGTATACATATATAGTATACATACGTGTATAGTATGCATGTACAGGATACATATATAGGATACATATACTGTATACATATGTATGTAGGATACATATATAGGATACATATACAGTATTATGTTGTTCGTCCGTCGCAGCAACGAGGATCATCTAGTCATCCTGTAGGGGCCAAATTCTGTGGATGCGAAGATGGCTGGTTAGTCTAATCTGCGCCATGAATGTTCTTTGGCAGTGTGGGCATGGGATAGTGGGAGTAGCTGGAGGGTTGCTGGCATGGTCTTTCCTGGCCTGCCTGCAGCTCTCTGCTGCAGCAATCCTGGCAGCTTCATATGTGTTTGCACCATTTCGGACAGCTGCACGCCACTCTCCTCTGTTCAAAGCTTTCTGTTCCCATGTGTCGTAGTTGATGGTGAAGGCCTTTAACGAAACCTTCAAGGTGTCTTTGAAACGCTTTTTTTTTACCACGATGGGAGCACTTGCCTTGCTTGAGTTCGCCATATAACAGTTTCTTTGGGAGCTGGTGGTCTGGCATGTGAACTACGTGGCCCACCCAACAAAGCTTAGATGCATGAGGATGATGTGTATACCCGGCAGTCTTGAGCGAGTGAGGACCTCTGTGTCAGGGATCTTGTCATACCACTTTATGCCAAGAAGTTTTCTGAGGCATGTGGTGTGAAAGTGGTTTAGTGTTTTTGCATGGCGTTTGTAAACTGTCCATGTTTGTAAACTGTACATATACAGTATACATATATAGTGTATATATACAGGATACATATACAGTATACATGTATGGTATACATATACAGGATACATATATAGGATACATATATTGTACACATATACAGTGTGTATGTATGTATGTGTGTGTATGTATATATATAGGATACATATACAGTATACACATATAGTGTACATATACGGTATACATATGCCATTATACATGTACAGTATACATATATATGGCATGTATATAGTGTGCATATACAGTATACATATATAGAGTACATATACAGTATATACATACATATGATACATACATATATCATGTAGATATACAGTATACATATATAGGATACATATATAGTGTACACAGGCTCATACCCACTAGCCTGCGCCTGTGTACCACAATGAAAGGACATAGAGCAGACAGAATCATAGAGAAGGCACAGAATCAACTCCTGAATGAACGAGTGAGACAGGTCCATTTCACTATTGAAGGGCTGAAGGAGAAATCTGACCAACTACTCCAGCAAATAACATCCCACTTGCCTGGTGCAGTCTTGGAGAGGATCACTGAGTTCACCAAGCCGAACTATCTCAACACCACAAAACCAAAGAAAGGCAGACAAGGAAGTTTCAAAACTTACAGCGACGAACCAACAACACTAGCCAATCAGATATACTTACCTGGAGACAAAAGACAGAACATCCCACACGAAACAGAACGCAGAACAGATGGATCAAGAATCTGTCGGACAAGGTACTTTCACAATCAGAGAAGGAGGTCTTAGCCAAAGGACTGAACTTCGCCATGACACCCAAACAACTACCTATAGTTGACCTCATCACATCCACAGAATCAGCCATAAGGAAAAACAAGCTAACGGAAACCGAGGCGGAACAGCTTAGGTTAAAGGTATCAGCAGCTCTGTCCAGTGCGAAACTCCCTCCTTCCAACCTAACCATGGAGGAAAGGAAAGCCGTGAAGCCCTGAGCAAGGACGAAAACATCACTATCCTTCCAGCAGATAAGGGGAGATGCACGGTTATCCTCAACACAACAGACTACCACGCCAAGATCACGTCATTACTCAGCGACACCGACACCTATGAACCTCTGAGACGCGATCCTACTAGTGGTTACAAGAGGAGAATAATAGAATACCTACAGAAACTACAGAAAGGAGGAACCACTGATCGGATACAATACCACCGTCTCTACCCACAAGATAACATTCCATGCATATATGGACTCCCTGAGATCCATAAAGATGAAACCCCCCTCAGGCCCATCGTCAGCAGCATAAACTCGGTCACGTACAACATTGCCAAACATATAGCCAACATCTTGACCCCTTTAGTGGGCGAAACACCTCACCATATCCAAAACTGACTTTGTGGACAAGGTCCAAGGTGTAAAACTGGAACCGGATGAAACCATGGTATCCTACGACATGACCTCGTTATTCACCTGCATCCCAACCATGGAGGCTTTGGAAACTGTGAGGCAACGTTTGCTACGGGACGACACCCTCCACGATAGGACCAACCTCAACCCAGACCAGATTTGCCAACTACTGGACCTTTGCCTGAACACTACATATTTCCAATTCAGGGGTCAGTTTTACAGACAGAAACACAGCTGTGCAATGGGCTCACCAGTATCTCCCATTGTGGCCAACTTATATATGGAAGAGGTAGAACACAGGGCCTTGAACTCCTTCAGAGGAACACCTCCGAGCCACTGGTTCAGATATGTGGACGACACATGGGTCAAAATCCAAACACAAGAGGTGCAGGCGTTTACCAAACACATCAACTCAGTGGACAAGAACATTAAGTTCACAAGGGAAGACGTAAAGAACAACAGTTTGCCCTTCTTGGACTGTGACGTCCACATTAGGGAAGACAGGAGTCTCCACATTGGGGTTTACAGAAAACCTACACACACAGACCAATGTCTGCTTTTCGACTCACACCACCCTCTGGAACACAAACTGGGCATCATCAGAACTTTGCAACACAGAGCTGACAATGTGCCCAGCAGCACTCAGGCCCAACGAGAAGAACACAAACACCCCTGAGGGGAGCTTTAAAAACCTGCGGCTACCCCAGTTGGACCTTTGTGAAAACTGCAACACGTTCCAAAAAGACCAACCAGGTGAGCGACGAGGAGAAAAGGAACAGAAGGAAGAGCACAGTCATCCCGTATGTTTCTGGGGTCTCCGAGAAACTCAGGAGAATTTTCAACAAACACCGCATCCCGGTATACTTCAAACCCAGCAACACACTCCCACAAAGACTGGTTCATCCCAAAGACCGTGTACCACACACCCGGAAAAGCAATCTGGGGTATGCTGTACAATGCAATGAGGATTGCACTGACCTATACATAGGAGAAACCAAACAACCACTACACAAACGGATGGCCCAACACAGAAGGCCAAACTCCTCAGGACAAGACTCAGCAGTCTATCTACACCTAAAGGAGAAGACACACTCCTTCCAGGACAGCAACGTACACATTTTGGACAGGGAAGATAGATGGTTTGAAAGAGGGGTGAAGGAAGCCATCTATGCGAAACTGGAAAAACCATCCCTCAACAGAGGAGGAGGTCTGCGACACCACCTATCTCCCACTTACAATGCCGTCCTTTCATCTCTACCCAGGAGACTCAAGAAGCCTAGCCTCCAAGACCAACAGTCGCTCACTAACGGCTCCAACAACTCTCATGACCACTGAACAAGGAAGTCGAAACTAACACCCCCAACCACCGTCGCTGCTAAACAAATGCAAATCCATAGCTCCGATGGCGATGGGCGCGGCTGGACATCGGAGCACAGGAGAGCCACGCATATCAATAGCTCCGATAACGACGGGCGCGGCCAAACATCGGTACACAAAAGAGCCACTCATATCTATAGCTCTGTTAGCAACAGGCGTTGGTAAACATCGTATCACACATCTATAGCTCTGACAACGACTCCTAGAGGATAAATGCTGAGTCTCATCAGCAGCCAGTCAGACTAGCTTGGTCTAGTCAGAAAGGCACCAACTGAGGAAGCCTCTTGGATGAGAGGCGAAACGTCTTCACGGATATATACCAAGTCCAGTTGCACTTGATTCAACTCCTTTGGATAACCATGACCTGGATGAATGAGAGCATTCACAGACATACCAAGTCCAGTTGCACTTGATTCAACTCCTTTGGATATATAGTGTACATATACAGTATACATCTACAGTGTACATATATAGGATACATATATAGTATACATATATATTGGGCTTGTTGTAAGACATTTTTTAAAAGCGTTGGCCTGTATGTCTTTAAAAGAAGAGGCCATATGTTCCATGAATTGCAGCCAATGACAATCAATCATTCAATCAATCAATCAATCACCTTCATCTGTAGCACATGTGGGACATGAACGTGTAATGTGATGTGCTTTACATGAGAACAAGTAAAACTGAACATCCTCCTTGTCATTGCTGCAGGGTTCCTGAGGAACGTTGTGTCAGGAGAACACTACAGGTTTGTCAGCATGTGGATGGCTCGCACCTCCTACCTGGCTGCCTTCGTCGTCATGGTGATATTTGTAAGGAGGATTTCTCTGCCAGCCTCATTTAAACAGCTCCCAGTCAGGATTTAACTAGTAGCCTTGACTCCATACTGGGGATACCATGACAGCCAGCAACACAGTGAACGACAGTCCGTTTTAATGTTATGTTTCACTATCATTCATGTACAGGAGGTGACATATGAAGATGGTTTCCCCTCATGTTTTACTGGACTGGTAGAAAAGAATGAGAAGTGATTTTCACAATGACTTTATATATATGTGTGTATATATATACGTATATTCTAGTGTTGTCAAGAGAGAGAACAGAGGACAGAGAGAATGGTTTAGTCGTAAAATAGATGAGACTGAGGCGGTGTGTGTGTGTGTGTGTGTGTGTGTGTGTGTGTGTGTGTGTGTGTGTGTGTGTGTGTGTGTGTGTGTGTGTGTGTGTGTGAGAACTCTGCAGACTCTTTCAGTGTCCATGCTGCTGAGATATTCTCACCATCAGATTTTTGTCTTCATCGGTGAGCTGACCCTCCTTACATGACCTCATTTTACTGGTATACCACCTGTTTTAATCAGTCATCATGGTGACCAGGAGACAGACTGTCTTGACGGTGTCATCATGGTGACCAGGAGACAGACTGTCTTGATGGTGTAATCATGGTGACCAGGGGACAGACTGTCTTGACGGTGAGATAGGCTGTCTTGATGGTGTCATTATAGTGGCCAGAAGACAGGCTGTCTTGATGGTGTCATCATGGTGACCAGAAGACAGGCTGTCTTGACGGTGTCATCATGGTGACCAGGAGACAGGCTGTCTTTACGCTGTCATCATGGTGACCAGGAGACAGACTATCTTGACGGTGTCATCATAGTGACCAGGAGACAGACTGTCTGACGGTGTCATCATGGTGACCAGGAGACAGACTGTCTTTATGGTGTCATCATGGTGACCAGGTGACTGACTGGATCCTGACTGTGTTCTCTAATCTCAGTTGACCTGCTGCAGATGTTAGAGATGAACATGACCATCGCCTTCCCAGCAGCCCCTCTGCTCACTGTCATCCTGGCTCTCGTTGGTAAGCCTCGCTTCTTGTCCTCCTTCAGGCAATCAACCAGTCAGTCAAACTTTTTTCATAAAGCACATTCTTTTTTAAATTTTCCTTCTGTGAAATTCATCAGAAAAGTTGCTGGCCTCGACATGGCCTCGTCTTTATCATTTGGCTTTCAAGGTTTCTTCATGTTTCAGACAAACCGGTTTGTACAATGCGTAATTTCACCACATCAGACTCATGGTTTCGGTCATTTATACCTTTATCAAACTTGCTCAGTTTGAAGGTGTGGTGAGAAGCTGTCCGTCATAGAGAGGGGTGGGAATAGAAACAGTAAGTGTTTGTAGTTGCAACCTAAAGAGTCGAAGAAATGCAGATAAAGACGAGCACTCGAGTTTTTTCTCCAAGCTGTTCGTGGCAAGCGGTGATTGGTGGTGTAAGTAGCTGTGTGAAGAGTGAAGAGAAAGAAGGTGCTAACCTCTTGAAACACTGCTGTCTTCACACCTGAAAACACCTGCTGTCGTTTACATGTGCTATAACCCCGCCCCCCTTGCGTCCAGTCGGTCTTTCCTGAAAATGTTATAACGCGGAAGTTGCAGAACAGCAGATGAGGAGTTATCATGTGGCCAAGTTTCTGATAAACAGAGGAAATCTAAGTTGGACTCTAATAACATAAGATTTATCTGATCACTTTTGGGTTTTAAGCTTCGTATATTTAGGTGTCCACATAATATACCCTTTGGCTTTGCTCTCTGATCCCAAATAATTCTCGCGTTGTTTACCCTTTGAAAGACTTTCCACTTCCGGTTCATTCAGATTGCCCTGTTTACTGACCTGCACTTGTTTTTATTGTTCATGTGTTTGTGAGGGGTTGTCCTACAGTCATTACCACTCAGTTGGACATTGTATGGGCTCACATGTTTACAGCCACTGTTGTTGCTCGTTGGAATCGCTGAAGATGTTCTCGTTCTTGCCACATCAAGACCACTGATGTGTCCTGGTCGCTGTACTAGCGCCTCCTCTTGGCGGTCGGGGTGCCTGTTCAGGGGGGAGGGGTATCTGGGGGGAATAGCATGATCCCCCCCAGCGCTACGTCCACCTGGCGAAACTCTTCACTGTCAGGTGAAAATAAGCAGCTGGTGACTCCACATGTATGGGAGGAGGCATGTGGTAGTCTGCAGCCCTCCCCGGCTCGGCAGAGGGGGTGGAGCAGAGACCGGAAGAGTGGGGTAATTGGCCAAGTACAACTGGGGAGAAAAGGGGGACCCCCCCCCCAAAGAAAATATATATAATAGGAGGTATCAAAAATTAGATTTGTGGAATGTAAATCTTCAGGTAGCTTCAAATCCTGATCCTGTAGATATTTACACATATTGAATCATAAAATGTTTAATAATGACTTCTTAATGAAATGGATTCATATCATTTTAGAAAAAGTGATCATTATGAAAATTGTTATATGCTGTGTTCAGGCATGGAGGCCATCATGTCCGAGTTCTTTAATGACACCACCACAGCCTTCTACATCATCCTCATCGTCTGGTTGGCTGATCAATATGATGCAATCTGTTGCCACACCAACACCAGCAAACGCCATTGGCTGAGGTAAGTCCTGTCCTCCCCCACAACACCATCAATTACAGACAGGACTGACTAAGATGGAATCTGCCACCGACCACAGAGGAGGCTGAAGAGAACCTGGATTCTTGACTGGGTTATCGATCAGAAATAGTCCGTCTGTTGTCTTGATGAATGCTCAGATGCATCCCAGACAGTTGAATCAGTTCATCTGGACACAAAGTTTAGTGGGAGAAACATTTCATCATCATCTAAGTGACTTCGTCAGTCTCAGCTGACTGTAAGTATCCCCACCCTTATAAACAGTACAGTAGCACAGTTGTTAGCTGACCGAAACTGGTCACCCAACACAGGTTTCATATGCAAATTGCCGTGACCATTAACTAGAGTTTCAATGGCCATGTGTACTATTCACAGAGGGTTGAGGAATAGTTGCAGTCACGGCATTATAAGATGGTGACAGATGTACTCTTAGCCCCCCCCCCCCCTCGGTTCAGGGATGGTCGTTCCCTCTTTACATATTAGATGGCCTCTTTGACTCCTCATTCAAACCAGTGTTCCTCCCTATCAAGGATGGTCACATCCTTATCTCTGAAAGAGTGGCCACTGGCCTGTAGGTGGTGTAGACTGTGGAGTCCTGGCCTGTAGATGGTGTACACTGTGGAGTCCTGGTCTGTAGATGGTGTAGACCAGTGTTTCCCAAACCAGTCCTCAAGGAACCCCTATCCTGCAGATTTTCTTTGCAACCCTGAATAGGTACCTGTTTGTAGTTATTCAACCAATCAGCAATGAATTATGTCAGCTGTTGCACACTTTGCAAAATTAAGTGCTGTGAGATGATTGGTTGAGTAAGTACAGACAGGGCTACCTATTGCAGGGTTACAATGAAAATCTGCAGGATAGGGGTTCCTTGAGGATTGGGTTGGGAAACGCTGGTGTAGACTGGAGTTCTGGTCTGTAGATGGTGTAGACTGTGGAGTCCTGGCCTGTAGATGGTGTAGACTGTGGAGTCCTGGCTGTAGATGGTGTAGACTGTGGAGTCCTGGCCTGTAGCTGGTGTAGACTGTGGAGTCCTGGCTGTAGATGGTGTAGACTGTGGAGTCCTGGCCTGTAGATGGTGTAGACTGTGGAGCCACTAGCCTGTAGATGATATAAACTGTGGAATCCTGGCCTGATGTGTTAGCTCTCCTGTGCTGTGTCATCCTCTTGGCCAGCGTCTGTTTAGTTTCCCCAGTGTACAAGTCACAACAATCCTCCTGGCACTTAACAGTGTACACTATTTTGCTCTGTTTGTGCCGGGGGACCTGATCCTTGAGGTGGACCAACTTCTGGTGCAGTGTGTTTTGGAGTTTGAAAGTAACTGAGACGCGTTTTTGGAAAATACAAGTCTCAACTTTTCCGACACTCCCACCAAATACAGAATCACCACTGGTTTACACTTAGACAGCTGTTGTCCTTCTCTCTTCGATCAGCTGGTGCACTGTTTGGGGTCTTCCTGGCTTTGACAAACGCCCAGTTAGGATAACCACACTTAACCAGGACCTGTTTAATGTGGGATTTCTCCCCTTCCCCGGCCGCTGAAAAAATGAAAATGATGACAGCAAAATCCAACCCAACACTAGAGAAATATTGCCCCCCCCCCCCAAATACAGTGGCTTGCAAAAGTATTCAACCCTCTTGATAGTCATCATTAATTTCTGGATTATAAAAGACACTCATACATCTGGTCCTGACTGTTCTGATGGCGTCTGGACACTGCTTGGCATCCTGCGCATCATATTCTTCATAAATTTTATAAGTCCATTATAATTGTGTTATCCTCTTTCAATGTTGTATTGTGTGAATTGCGTAAACACAACATCCATTGCACATTGTTCGTCTTGGGAGAGAGATCCTCCTCTGTCCCTGAGGTTTCTTCCTATTTTTTCTCCCTGTTAAAGGTTTTTTTTTAGGGAGTTGTTCCTTATCCGATGAGAGGGTCTAAGGACAGGATGTTGTGTTGCTGTTACGCCCACTGAAGCAAATTTGTAATTTGTGATATTGGGCTATACAAATAAAATTGATTTGATTTGATTTCCTGAACAATATTGTTTTTGTGAACCCATAAACTCTACCAGCACGTTCCCACAGCCAAAATAAGTTACGTTTCACTGACTTTATGTAAATAAATTAAAAAGTAAAATATAGTGCTTATAATATAGAAATATAGTGCTATAAAATAGAGATGCTGGGTGTATTGGGAGAAGGATGCTGAATATGGAGCTGCCAGGGAAGAGGAGAAGAGGAAGGCCAAAGAGGAGGTTTATGGGTGTGGTGAGGGAGGACATGCAGGTGGCTGGTGTGACAGAGGAAGATGCAGAGGACACGAAGAGATGGAAATGGATGATCCGCTGTGGCGACCCCTAACAGGAGCAACCGAAAGTAGTAGTAGTACTAGTAGTAGTAGTGGGGGTGGTAGTAGTAGTAGTGGTGGTAGTAGTAGTTGTGGTAGTGGTGGTAGTAGTAGTAGTAGTAGTAGTAGTGCTTGCATAAGTATTCAACCCCTTGTGCTCTGAAAGTTCCAAGTTTACACAAATGACAAATTATTCCTAAAATAAACCCATCAGGTAAACACAATTGGACCTAATTAGTGTGCAGCTGTAGATATTAAAGTACCGGTCTGGTTTATGGGTATAAAAGCACTCTGTTTAAAGTTCATTAGCCAGGCGTGAACTCCATCAGAACATGAAGACAAAGGAGCAGAATACTGAAGTAAGACACAAAGTGATTAAAATGCAGAAGGTGGGAAAGGGATACAAAACAATATCCAAGTGTTAGGATGTCCCATGGATCACTTGGATCCATTGTCAGAAAGTGCAAGTTGTGTCACACCACCCAGACGCTTTGTAGGACAGGCCGTCCCTCAAAGCTAAGTGTCCGAGCAAGACGTGGGCTGGTGAGGAAAGCCACAGATGATCCTGCAGTCACTTTGAAGGCGCTCCAGAGGTCAGTGGCTGAAACTGGAGTAAATGTGCATGAGTCAACCATATCACGGCTCTCCATAAATCTGGCCTGTATGGGAGGGTGGCAAGAAAGAAGCCGTTGCTCAAAACTGTGCATATAAAACCATGCTTGCAGTTTGCTACCAAGCACAAGAGACACCCAGTTAGGATGTGGGTAAAGGTTTTGTGGTCAGATGAGGTGCTTTTTGGCCAAAACTCAAAGCGTTATGTGTGGCACAAACCTAACACTGCTCGTGCCCTAAAAAACACCCTCCCTACAGTGAAGCATGGCGGCAGCAGCATAATGCTATGGGGTTGCTTTTCAGCTGCAGGCACTGGGAACCTTGTTCACATTGAGGGAATAATGGATGAAGCTAAATACAGGGACATATGGAGGAAAACCTGTTGCAGTCTGCCATAAAACTGATGCTTGGGAGAAGGTTCACCTTCCAGCAGAACAATGATCCTAAGCACAAGGCTAAAGCAACAATGGCATGGCTCAGCAACAAAAAGGTGAAGGTTTTGGAGAGGCCAAGTCAAAGTCCAGACCTCAACCCAATTGAAAATCTGTGGCACAGACAGAAAATCGCAGTCCAGAGGCACCATCCCACCAACCTGCAAGACCTGTTCAAATTCTGCTAAGAAGAAAGGGCAAAAATTACTCCAGAAGAATGTGTAAAGCTTGTACATACTTACCCCAAGGGAATCATGGCCGTTACTGCAGCAAAAGGGTACTCTACACAGTATTGATATGTGGGGGTTGAATACTTATGCAAGCACTATATTTTAGTTTTTAATTTATTTACATAAAGCCAGTGAAACATAACTTATTTTGGCTGTGGGAACATGCTAGTAGAGCTTATGGGTTCACAACAATAATGTTGTTCAGGACCAGATGTATGAGTGTCTTTTATAATCCAGAAATTACTGATGACTGTCAAGGGGGCTGAATACTTTTGCAAGGCACTGTATCTGTACAGGGTGTAGAGGTCCAGTAATCATTACTGTTGGCATTTGAATCATATATATTTAGGGGCGTCCGGGTACCGTAGCGGTCTGTTCCATTGCCTACCAACACAGGGATCGGCGGTTCGAATCCCTGTGTTACCTCCAGCTTGGTCGGGCGTCCCTTCAGACACAATTGGCCGTGTCTGCGGGTGGGAAGCCGGATGTGGGTATGTGTCCTGGTCGCTGCACTAGCGCCTCCTCTGGTCGGTCAAGGAGCCTGTTTGGGGGAACTGGGAGGAATAGCGTGATCTTCCCATGTGCTACGTTCCCCTGGTGAAACGCCTCACTGTCAGGTGAAAAGAAGTAGCTGGTGACTCCACATGTATCGGAGGAGGCGTGCGGTAGTCTGCAGCCCTCCCTAGATCAGCAGAGGAGGTGCAGAAGTGACCGGGACGGCTTGGAAGAGTGGGGTAATTGTCCGGATACAATTGGGGAGAAAAAGGGTGGGGGGGAATCATATATATTTTGCTGTTTTACTTTCAGAGTTAAATCATACATGTTTTCCTGTTGAGCGTTTCAACATGGCTGTTCTGCTGTCAGCATTTACGTCCCTGACCAGGAAGAAAACGCAGTGCGGGAGGCGAGCTGGCTGGTCTTATTGGATGATGTTCTTCTTGAAAGAAAATGCAGCGCGGGAGGCAAGCTGGCTGGTCTTATTTGATTATGGTCTTCTTTAAAGGATGATTTCATTTTTTACAACCCGGGTCTTGATTTCATGTCAGTTACGATGTCATTTTACTCACCCGGCTTCATTCTGTAGACTTTGGACATGGGACCACCACTGGACTCAGCTTTACAACATGAGCATCAGACATGTTTCAACAAGTTTAACCCAATTATCGAAACTACGTATTTGAGAGTGAAAACCGAAACGAAAGTTAAAAGTTATTACCTGAAGTGTGCAATACTACCAAAGCTGAGTGACATGTGTGATTGTCTTGATGCTCAGTCTGGGTAAGAACATCTGCAGGTATCCCCACCCTTACATACCCGCAGTCAGCTGAGACTGACGAGGTCACTTACATGTTGCTGAAACGTTTCTGTCAATCAGCGTTGTGTCCGAATGAACCGAGCCACCTTTCTGTCACACACAGACACACGTCCCACAACACACCGTTGTAAAGAGTTCTGTGTACTTGGTTGGTTCTGATTGGTGAATGTCTTTATGAATCATCTGACGGGTTGTTTTATTCCTGTTGCTCTACTGCAGATTCTTCTACCTGTACCACTTTGCCTTCTATGCCTACCACTACCGCTTCAACGGCCAGTACAGCAGCTTGGCCCTGGTCACCTCCTGGCTCTTCATTCAGGTCAGCCCATGTGACTTCCGTTAAAGAACACAGCCATCCATCGGAAAACAGGACCAGACATTAGACAAGACCAGCCATTAGACCGGACCAGACATAAGACAGGACAAGACATTAGACCAGACCAGACATTAGACAAGACCAGACATTAGACAGGACCAGACATTAGACAGGACCAGACATTAATAATAATAATAATAATAAATTAAACTTATATAGCGCTTTTCTAATACTCAAAATCGCTTTACAATAAACGGGGTGAAACAAGACGACAGATAAACACAACGCAGACATACAGGGGTGGGTGGGAAGGAGGGCTACGAGAGGGAGAAGTGGCAGCCACACACAACGCCAGCAGTGCTCTCCCACTTGGACAGATACAAAAGGGAAAGAAAAACAAACATCATAAATCACAGATGAACTCTGAAGAAGTGAGTCCCGACCAATGACCTGAATGTGGGCAGACCGCAGCAGTGTCCGGTGTGCTTGGGGAGGGAGTTGAGGAAGGGGGCAGGTCGAGCACTCGGTCCCCAGCCTGCCCCAGACCAAGGGTGGACGAGAGGACAGGGGGCACGAGAAAGCAATGGAGAAAATGTGTGTCTTGAGACGGGATTTGAAGAGTGAGAGGGATTCTGAGTCTCTAATGATTTGGGGGAGTGAGTTCCAGAGCCTGGGAGCTGGCCTGGAGAAGGCTTGGTCTCCAAAGGTTTGACCTGGGGGTAGAGAAAAGGGAGGCTGAGGTGGATCTGAGGGACCGAGAGGGTTGGTAGGGGGTGAGGAGGTTGGTATGGTATGGGGGAGCCAGTTTGTGAAGGGCTTTATAAGTATCCAAAGGAATTGAATCGAGTGCAACTGAATTTGGTATATATCCGTTATAAGTAAGAACCAGGATTTTGTAATTGATCCGGTGGGAGATGGGTAGCCAGTGGAGGTCTTTTAGGACTGGGGTGATGTGGTGCCAGGATTTGGTGAAAGTTAAAAGTCGGACGGATGCGTTCTGGCCCCATTGGAGTCTGTTGATAGAGCCAGCACTGATGCCATAGAGGACTGAGTTGCAGTAATCAAGGCGGGAAGAGATGAAGGCATGGATCAGTATCTCAGCAGCAGGGTCGTGTGAGAGAGGATCTTATTTTCGCAATGTTATGAAGGTGGTAGAAGGAGGATTTGACCATTTGGCGGATATGTGGCTCAAGGGAGAGGGTGGGATCAAGGATCACACCAAGGTTGCATGCCTGGGAGGAAGGGGAAACAGTAGTGCCATCAATGGTGAGTGCAAGGTTGTTGATTTGGCTGAGAGTGGACGTGGAGCCAATGAAGAGGACTTCAGTTTTGTCACTGTTGAGTTTGAGAAGGTTTTGCTGCATCCAGACTTTAATTGCAGACAGACAGTAGTCGATGTGAGAGAGGGGTGGATTGTGAGGGGATTTGGTGCTGAGGTATATCTGGGTGTCATCAGCATAACAGTGGAAGTCCAAGTTGAAATGGCAGAGAATCTGACCAAGAGGGAGGATGTAGATGATGAAAAGGAGTGGGCCGAGTACAGAACCTTGGGGAACACCTTATGTGACTGTGGATGGAACAGAGGAGTAGTTGTGAAGTGAGATGAAGTGTGACCTGTTGGGGAGGTCGGACTGGAGCCAGCTTAGTATGGTGCCTTCAATACCGACATCTTTCAATCTGGTGAGCAGGATGTTGTGGCTCACAGTATCGAAGACTGCACTCAGGTCGAGAAGGATGAGGATATTAAGGGCTCCAGTATCAGCAGAGGTGAGGAGGTCATTAAGTACTTTAAGGAGTGCAGTTTCAGTGCTGTGGAGTGGGCGAAAACCAGACTGGAGGGGTTCGAGTAGGTTGTTGGGAGTGTAGGTAGGTTTGGAGTTGTGTGGCGACAATGCGTTCCAGGGATTTTGAGAGGAAGGGGAGGTTGGAGATTGGCCGGTAGTGGTTGAGGCAGGATGGATCAAGACCGTATTTCTTGAGAATTGGGGTGACAGCGGTAGTTTTGTAGGCAGTGGGGACAATTCCATGGGACAGTGAGGAATTGAAAAGGTTGGTGAGGTAGGGGCATAGGGCAGGGAGGCATTTCTTCGGTAGGGGGGTGGGGAAGGGATCAAGGGAGCAGGTTGTGGATTTTGATGAGCTGATGAGTTCAGAGATAGTGGTAGGGGCAACTGGAACAAACCGGGAGAGGCGGCGATCAGGGGGAGGGGTATGTAGGTCAAGAGGAATCGGGAGAAGAGGGGCCGGAGTAGGTGCTGCTGAGTCAGATGCAGGGGACAGTGATTTGTTGATAGCGGCGATTTTGTCTGCAAAAAATTGGAGAAATGAGTTGCATTCTTCAGCAGTAGAGTTGGAGAGGGCATCGGCATGGGGCTTGAGGAGGTTGTTTACGGTGGCGAAGAGGGTGCAGGGGTTACGGTTGGAATCATTAATGTTGGTGGAAAAATAGGCAAACTTGGCGGCAGTGAGGGTATCCTTGTAGGCAGAGAGGTGGAGGTTGTGGGCTTCTTGATGTACAGAGAGAGACGTTTTCTTGACGAGTCATTCCAGTTGGCGGGCAGTCTGTTTCATTGTGTGGAGCTCAGGTGTGAACCAGGGTGCAGAGGTGTTGAAGGAGACTGTTTTTGTTTTGAGAGGGGCCAGTGTGTTGAGGGAGGCAGACAGAGTGGCGTTGAGGTGATTGGTGAGATCATCAGGTAAGGTAGAGGCTGGTTCCAGGGGGAGAGCAGTGGAGAGCAGATCAGAGAGTTGAAGGGGGTCAATAGATTTAGTATTGCGGAATGTTATTTCTCTGAGGAGGTGTGGCCGAGGGGTTGTGGATGGAATAGTAAACTGGATGAGATTATGGTCTGACAGAGGAAATGGGGATGAATGGATGTTGTATACCAGTAGATTGACAGCGCAGACCAGGTCAAGGATATGGTCTTTGATATGGGTGGGGAAAGTGACGTGCTGGGTGAGGTTGAACTTGTCCAATAGAGTGATGAATTCTGATGCAAACTTAGAGGGGGGTAAATTAATGTGGATGTTAAAATCACCAAGCAGTAGTAAGTGTGAGGAGAGAGATGAGGCTATTGTGAGGAGTTCAGAGAGGTCAGACAGGAAAGATGGATTTGGTCTGGGTGGCCGGTAGATGAGAATGACAACCATTGAGCAGGTTTTAAAGGCGAGGAATTCAAATGATGAGACGGTGGGGAGTGAAAACTCAGTGGTCCTGAAATTCCGATTGAATAAAACATCAAGACCACCTCCACGACAAAAGGGACGGGGTCTGCAGATGTAGCCAAAACCAGGGGAGGATGCTTCGTTGAGGGAGAAAAAGTCGGCAGGTTGTTGCCAGGTTTCAGTGAGCAGGAGAAAGTCAAATGAATTATCAGTGATTGTTTCATGTAGGATAAGGGCTTTGTTATTCAGTGATCGGGTGTTAAAGGAGGCAAGGTTGATGGAATGAGAGGGCAACGTAGTGGGGGCATGCTGGAGAGGTCTAAGGTTGTCCAGGTTAGCAGTGCGGGGAGGTGCAGTGGAGGTGGGACGGTGGGAACATAGGGTTTGGATTTGGGATATCGTATCGGGGTTAGTGGGAGGATGTAGATGGCGGGAGTGTCTGGGGCCGCGATGAAGATATTGGCGGCAGTGGAGGATGCCAGCATGGAGGTGCGTGCAATAGAGGATAGCCGGTAGTTTTTGTTGAGGGACAGAAGTTCATCAGGAGAGTAGTGTAAGGGAGGAGGAGGGAAGCTAATAAAAAGGGAAAACGGTATTCTATGTAGTCGTAATAAGGGGGGTAACGTAAGTAAAAACAGAAGAGGGCAGAGTGTTGGTTCCATGAGACGGGTGGGTTAATAACATTGGAAACGTAAGCGGGATAGCGCAGAGTACGGATGGGATGGGGCTAGCTACTCATGATAGGAAGGGGAGTGCCGCCAGGGATGGTGATGTCCAGATTACGCTAGTCCCAATTGATGATGGTCCAAAGAGGGATAGTGTCCAAGGTAACTGAAGGCAGAGACAAAACACCACAAAGGTATTGTTGTTCGACGTGTCGCCTTGTGGCCATCTGATGAGGATCGCGGCTTTTGAGCAGTGCCAGGCCAACTGATGGCCAGACATTAGACCGGACCAGACATTAGACAAGACCACATTAGACAGGACCAGACATTAGACAAGACCAGACATTGGACAGGACCAGACATTAGAAAAGCCCAGACATTAGACAGGACCAGACATTAGACAGGACCAGGCAGGACCAGACATTAGACAGGACCAGGCAACAGACAGGACCAGGCAGTAGACAGGACCAGTCAGGAGACAGGACCAGACATTAGACAGGCCCAGGTAAGGAAAGGCTCTCCTTTTGGTCCTTGGTTCATAAAGTGAAGTTTGTGATTTCTGTCATAACAGTTTAATTTGAAGTAATCTGGTTGGTTTTGTACAAATCGAACAAAGATTTATTTGAAAGAAGTGCTGCAAGAGACAAACACAATCATTATTTAGAAAAGCATGTCCAAGATATCTGTCTATCCCCCCCCCCTCTCTCTGTCTCCCCCCTCTCTCTGTCTCTCCCTGCAGCACTCTATGATTTACTTTTTCCACCATTATGAGCTGCCAGCCATCCTGCAGCAGATCCGGATCCAGGAGATGCTGCTTCATAACCAGCAAGGGGCGCATAACAACCTGAACAACAACAACGCCGCCCCCAGCAACTCCTCAGCTGCCCAGGCTGCGGATCCCTCACCTGCAGCCCAGCCAGAGGTAGGCAACACCCAGGCAGACCCCCAGAGCGACCCTCAGGCCTCCATCCAGAGCCAGGCCCTGGTGCCAGCCCAGCCCAGCAACCTGCTGGCATCCTCTGCTGGTGAGGAGGTCCGCTCAGAGCTGGACTTGATGGCCCAGACGGCAGCCATCATCACCGAGGCCCTGTCCTCCTCAGCCCCCAGCCCCATGACAGAGAGAAGCGACGGGGCGTCTGCAGGGGTGTCAGCAGGGGGGGAGAGCTCTGCCATCAGCGTTGTGGCTGAGATCAGGGTCGGGGGGCCGGTGGAAGGAGGAGAGGGGGGCGAAGGAACAAACATGAGTCTAAACTTAGTGGCAGAAGAAATGAAATCCACTGGAGGCTCCAATAACAGAAGCACAGATGATTCAGCCACGCCTCCTCCACCCAGTCCTCCCATCAGAGGGCTTCAAGAAGCAGGGGCATGTCCTCAAGCTGTGAGCCCAGACTCCTTCCAGACAGACTGCCCCCCCCCACAGATCCCTGCTACAGACTGGGACCCCTGCCCCCCCTCCTAATACCACACACACACACACACAGGTTGCAGTAGAGCGGGGTGTGGGGCAGGGAAACGAGTAACAGGACGCTTGAAGCAAAAACGTTTTTCTTTTTAGTTTTCCTGGCGGAGGAGAGGAGGCTGCATCACTCCGCCATGCTGCCGTGTTCTGTCACTACGCTAAAACTTTTTTCTTTAGTTTTCCTGGCAGAGGAGAGGAGGTTGCATCACTCCGCCATGCTGCCGTGTTCTTTCACTACGGTAACGGCTGTTCTCCCTGAATACCTGACGAAGATGTGAAACATGGAGCGGGTATCAACTCCTCCTCAATAAAGAGGGATTGCATGATGTGTGAGTGGAGGTGTGTGTGTCTGTGTCCGCGTGTGTGTGTTTGGGGGGGGGGGAATCAGCAGAGATGTCTCCATCACTGGTCCACTTTACTAGCTGTTAGCTTAAAATTAACTCAAGCAGTCCAATCTTCCTGCCTTTAGCTAGGTAGTCCACTTACCACCTGTCATCTTAACCACTGGACTCCCTGTCAGACAGTACCCTGCCAGACATCACCCCGCCAGACGTTACCCCGCCAAACATCACCCCGCCAGACGGTACCCCGCCAGACATCACCCCGCCAGGCGGTACCCCATCAGACGTTGCCCTGTCAGACGGTACCCCGCCAAACATCACCCCGCCAGACGGTACCCCGCCAGACATCACCCCGCCAGGCGGTACCCCATCAGACGTTGCCCTGTCAGACGTTGCCCCGTCAGATGGTACCCTGTCAGATGGTACCCCTGTCAGACGGTACCCTGTCAGATGGTACCCCGTCAGACGGTACCGTCAGACGGTACCCCGTCAGACGGTACCCCCGTCAGACGGTACCCTGTCAGGCGGTACCTCCCTGTCAGATGGTACCCCGTCAGCTAACCAGACATCAACACACATTCTCTCCATTCTAAACTCTTGGGTGTAAGCCAGTGAGACTTAGCCCGTCTCTGGTAGTTCTGGTTTCTCTACAGACCAGCTGTGTTAGCCGTCTGTGGTAAACAGGAAGACAGGATCTCTTATCGAGACCTCACTGTCAGCTTGTGGACTCTCGAGTCCAGCTTGTAAAGCTTCCACAATCTGGTCATAGGTAATTCGAGTTCATGAACACGCTGAAAGTACTTGGCCTTGTGGGAACAGCTGTAGCGTAGTTAGCGTTAGCTCTGTCAGCGTTAACAAGACGCCACGTGTCCTCACGCTGATGCCGAAAATATATGTCCTTGCGGGAACAGCTGTAGCATAGTTAGCGTAGTTAGCGTAGTTAGCGTTAGCTCTGCCAGCGTTAACAAGACGCCGCCTGTCCTCACGCTGATACCGAGTTTCATGTTTCACTTCAAAACCGACACGTCACATCCAAACACCATGCAGTTTGACTTTTCAGGTGCGTTGCCAGCCAGTCCAGCGACACACATAACTTCATACGAGCAGGTTAGGAAGCAACTCAGTGTGTGTGTGTGTGTGTGTGTGTGTGTGTGTGTGTGTGTGTGTGGTCGTCATGTGCTTTGGATTTGCAGAAGTGGATTCTTATTGTTTGATATTCTGGTAGGTTTGCCACAGCAGCCAGAGTCAAGTGTCTCTGATAGAGAGGGCAGCACTGACAAGGGATGACTCTCTTTCCCTCTCTGTCTCGCTCTCGCTCCCTCTATGTCTCTGTCTGTCTCTTTCGCTCTCTGTCTCTCGCTCTGTGTCTCTCCCTCTCTGTCTCTCTCTCTCTCTTTCTGTCTCTCTTGCTCTCTCTCTGGCCAGACAACTTATTTTGAGAATGCCTTACATAGATTTTTCCAGACTCTATATGTAACATCAGAGTCCTGACCGGAGACCCAGGAAGGGTTGTTGTACTGCAACACAGAGGATTATGGGATATTTCACAGACTTGGTGACAGAACTAAACTCCATATATGAATGTGCCTCCGTGCTGCTGTGTGAAAGGAAAATAAATCAACAGTCGCTTTCATTCATTGTTGTCGATATAAAGATGATGAGCCCCATCAAACTGTATTTAACCGTCAGTAAACACATGCAGAAAAGAATGTGCCCGTCTCATCATTTCTGGGTTTGTGTGTCAATCATTGGAGAACTTGTTTTATAATGCTGGTCTCTGTGATATTCAACTTTCAATAAAGAACTGGTTAAAAATCCAGATAACATAACCAAGCATGTAGAGGAGCAGACTTAAGGATAGCAGGGGATGCCAGTCGACTTACTGTCAGGACAGCTGAGAATGGAAGATGAAGTGTGATGGGGGCCCTGTATTTTATTCCTTTCTCACCCACACCTCACACAGGTGTGGTGGGGGCCCTGTATTTTATTCCTTTCTCACCACTACACCTCACACAGGTGTGGTGGGGGCCCTGTATTTTATTCCTTTCTCACCACTACACCTCACACAGGTGTGGTGGGGGCCCTGTATTTTATTCCTTTCTCACCACTACACCTCACACAGGTGTGGTGGGGGCCCTGTATTTTATTCCTTTCTCACCACTACACCTCACACAGGTGTGGTGGGGATCCTGTATTTTCTTCCTTTCTCACCACCACACCTGTGTGAAGTGTGGTGGGGATCCTGTATTTTCTTCCTTTCTCACCACCACACCTGTGTGAAGTGTGGTGGGGATCCTGTATTTTCTTCCTTTCTCACCACCACACCTGTGTGAAGTGTGGTGGGGATCCTGTATTTTCTTCCTTTCTCACCCACACCTCACACAGGTGTGGTGGGGGCCCTGTATTTTATTCCTTTCTCACCACCCACACCTGTGTGAAGTGTGGTGGGGATCCCGTATTTTCTTCCTTTCTCACCACCACACCTGTGTGAAGTGTGGTGGGGATCCTGTATTTTCTTCCTTTCTCACCACCACACCTGTGTGAAGTGTGGTGGGGATCCTGTATTTTCTTCCTTTCTCACCACCACACCTGTGTGAAGTGTGGTGGGGATCCCGTATTTTCTTCCTTTCTCACCACCACACCTGTGTGAAGTGTGGTGGGGATCCCGTATTTTCTTCCTTTCTCACCACCACACCTGTGTGAAGTGTGGTGGGGATCCCGTATTTTCTTCCTTTCTCACCACCACACCTGTGTGAAGTGTGGTGGGGATCCCGTATTTTCTTCCTTTCTCACCACCACACCTGTGTGAAGTGTGGTGGGGATCCCGTATTTTCTTCCTTTCTCACCACCACACCTGTGTGAAGTGTGGTGGGGATCCCGTATTTTCTTCCTTTCTCACCACCACACCTGTGTGAAGTGTGGTGGGGATCCTGTATTTTCTTCCTTTCTCACCACCACACCTGTGTGAAGTGTGGTGTTGATCCTGTATTTTCTTCCTTTCTCACCACCACACCTGTGTGAAGTGTGGTGGGGATCCCGTATTTTCTTCCTTTCTCACCACCCACACCTGTGTGAAGTGTGGTGGGATCCCGTATTTTATTCCTTTCTCACCACCACACCTGTGTGAAGTGTGGTGGGGATCCTGTATTTTATTCCTTTCTCACCACCCACACCTTTGTGAAGTGTGGTGGGGATCCTGTATTTTCTTCCTTTCTCACCACCACACCTGTGTGAAGTGTGGTGGGGATCCTGTATTTTCTTCCTTTCTCACCACCACACCTGTGTGAAGTGTGGTGGGGATCCTGTATTTTCTTCCTTTCTCACCACCACACCTGTGTGAAGTGTGGTGGGGATCCTGTATTTTCTTCCTTTCTCACCACCACACCTGTGTGAAGTGTGGTGGGGATCCCGTATTTTCTTCCTTTCTCACCACCACACCTGTGTGAAGTGTGGTGGGATCCCGTATTTTCTTCCTTTCTCACCACCACACCTGTGTGAAGTGTGGTGGGATCCCGTATTTTCTTCCTTTCTCACCACCACACCTCAGTTGGAGCATTGACCACATTTCAGACATGGTGGATGTCTTCAGTCAAGACATCTGTCTTGTGCAGCATCACGTCCGCTGATGTGTTGAGGTGGAAGGCTTTTTTAAAGGACTGGTCCTCATGACTGGAAGCAGACTCCATGATAGTCCGTCACCTTTTTATAGCACGTGAGGCCTACAACGGTTGTGTCTTCTGCATATTTTATTATTTTCACAGAGCTACCCGTAGATGTGAGGTGGGTGGTGTAAAGTGAGGAGAGCCAGGGGGAGAGAACACAATCCTGAGGAGCACCTGTACTGAGGGTAAGAGGGTGCGAGGTTAGGTTATTAACCTTCACCCTCTGTGGCCTGTTCCACAGGAAGCTCTGAATCCAGTGGCATATGGCTGGGTCAATGTTCATTTCCAAGAGTATGGTTAAAGAGTTTGAGTGGTTTGATGGAGTTGAAGGCGGAACTAAAGTCTATGGACAGGATGTGTGTGTGGGTGTTTGGTGATTCCAGGTGTTGCAGGGCATGGTGCAGGGCTCAACAGACCGGTTGGCTTGATAGGCAAATTTGATATGGGTCCATCATTGGGGAGGTGCAAGATTTCAAGTGTGACAGAATGATGCGCTCAAATGCTTTCATGGCCACAGAAGTTAGGGCAACTGGTCTGAAGTCATTAAGGCAGGTGATCTCTGAGGACTTTGGCACAGGATTGATGGTAGGGAGTTTGACGCACTGTGGGACTGTACATTGACTTAGAGAGGTGTTAAATATGGTGGAAAATATTGGGGCCAATTATGCTGCACAGTGGCTCAACAAAGCAGGACTGATGCCGTCTGGCCCTGCTCTTTCCTAGTGTTCAGCTTCTTGAATGTTGCTCTCACCTCATCCTCCTGGAGGCAGAAGGGTGGCATTGGAGTAGGAGTAGGGGGGAAGTCTGGTGGAATAGGTTTTTCAAACTTTGCATAAAGTTATTTAATTTCTCTGGGGGGGATGGTCATTATCTGCAGGGGAGCAAGGGCGTTTGTTGTAATCTGTCATTTCCTTGAGTTTTTTCCCATATTGCTCTGGAGTTACTGGAAGAGAATTGTTGTTCCAGTTTTGTTGCGTAGCTGGACTTTGTTTTTCTTATTGCAGCACACAACCTATACTTGGCTGCTCTGGACTGATCCCAGTTTCCGTTTTTGTGCGCCCAGTTCTTTTCTTTGTCTAGGAGGTGTGATTGTTTGGGGAACCAGGGTTTTTATTGCCGTACAATGTCAGGGCTTTGGTAGGGATGCACATTTCCTCGCAGAACGTGGTGTATGACGTCACTGTGTCAGTGAGTTCATCGAGGGAGTCGCCAGCTGCACTAAATATGTTCCAATTAGTGCAGTCAAAGCACCCTCCAAGCGTTTCAGTGGCGTCCATGGACCAGGACGTGGCAGGTCTGGGGGGTTTCTTGATGGGTTAAGCTTGTGTGTGTATTTCGGGATGAGGAGTAACACGGCGTGGTCGGACCTCCCAGGGGAGCCCTCGGGAATGCACGGTAAGCGTCTGAAACGGAGATGCAGCAGCGACCCAACGTTTTGTTTTCTCTGCTATGGCAAGCGGCTTGTTGCTCCTAGCTCGGTAGTTCGAGGGACAGGTCCGTATGGTTGAAACCCCAACCCTCACACGATGACAGACGTGTGAGGGTTGGGGTTTCCACAGGGGAAATGTTGGCTAATGGCTGCGTCAGCACCGGCTTGGGGTGGGGGTAAACACCACTAACACGGTGGAGGTGAACGGTGTGGGGAGGTGACGTGGTCTGCGTTGGTCTCAAGAGCAGCAGCGAGGAAGGAGTGTTGGGTCGTTACACCAGCGCTGATGACCACGAGACAAACACCTCCACCTCGCCACTTGTGAGGAGGTGGTTTGCCCGACCTGTGGCTGTGCAGAGAGGGAAGCCGGGGGGGGGCGAGGGGGTGCCGCTGGACCAGGGCCCGGTTGATCCAGCCATGTCTCGGTGAAGCAGAAGGCTGAGCAGTCTCTGTCGGTCTGTGTTAATGACTAAAGCGCCTCCATTTTATTTGTGAGGGATGGCACGCTGGGCAGGATCAGTGCCGTAGTGGGGGCCGATAGGGCCGCCTCCCGAACCTGGACAGAACCCCTGTTCTCCGTCTCCCTGTGCTTGGTGTATTTCCCCAGGGTGGTGATCCAGTGTTGTTTACAACCAGTATGTCCTCTGGACTGTTGGCAGGTAGTCCCAAATGTAGTCCTCCTGATGTACAGCAACTCCTCACGGTTGTGTTTCCATACACGCGATGCTTTTCTGACATAAAACACTGACGAAAGTGCAAGAAACAGCAGCAGAGCAGGAACCGGGCAAGCCTGATGGCGGCCATCTTGATGACATCCTTCTCCCAGTATACCCAGCATCTCTCCTCCACACATGTTCAAACCATCTCCATCTTGTCTCTCTTGCTTTGTCTCCAAACCGTCCAGCCTGAGCTGTCCCTCTAATATACTCGTTCCTAGTTCTGTCCTTCTTCATCACTCCCAACGAAAGTCTTATCATCTTCATCTCTGCCACCTCCAGCTCCACCTCCTGTCTTTTCATCAGTGCCACTGTCTCCAAACTATACAACATAGCTGGTCTCACTACCATCTTGTAAAATGTAATAACCTCCAAGAATGAAATAGTGAGACCAAGGTGAGGGGTAAACTAGGAATATGTTTACTGGGGTAACCGGCAGACACATACAGGGTATGACTATACTCTTCGCTGGCCTAGAGTGTTCTGACTTCCTTACTAAGTCACACTGGAATTAGCCTAGTGCTCCACCTAGTGGTTGAACCAGAATATAACATTCCCTCCCACTTGAGATAAAACATAAGAATTGTAAGCAAAACTACCAGTTTCTCTAAGCTAAAACAATAAAAGAAAAACAAAACTCTCACATGGCCTATACCTTGTCTATCTCCTTCTGGTTGATTTGAACTAAACAGTCACCATTTACCACGCAATTCGCTAACAATGATGCCACCTTAAAACAGGTATTATCTCCACATGTAGCTTAGGTAAATATCACCAGGTACGCATCATTTATTGTCAGTCTTTCAGGTGGCTTGGCAGCTTTGTGAGTCTTTTTGTACGTTGGACACTTTGAGTGGCATCACTGCCCCCTTTCACTTGTGCAGTATCTGGTGGCTGCCTCTGGGCACTGACCTAAGTTTCTGACTCAGAGCTTGGATTTCCTCCAGTGGGTTGTGGTTGCCCAGGGAGATCCACTGGTTGTGGTGACGCCACAATGGCAGTACCGGGAGCATGGGTGCTGGGCTCCTCGAATACATCCAGCCCTTCTGCTGTCTCTTCACGCCTGGACAGGATCTGGTCAACATGTCGGCGAACCACTCTACCATCTCCCAGCATGACCTTATATGAGACAGCACCTGTTTCTGACACAATGAATCCTGGGACCCACCTCGGTCCGTGGCTGAAATTCCTTGTCATGACAGGGCTTTCTGTTTTCTTTGTCTGGTTTCTATTTTCCTGTTTAGGTCTGGGTGTAATAAGTCCAGAGTGGAGCGCAGCTTCCTCCCCAACATCATCTCAGCTAGGGAGAGACCTGTGGTGGACTGAGGTGTTATCCTGTAGCTGAACAGGACCCCTGACATCTTAGCTGACAAGCTGCCCTCAGCGTTTTTTTTTTTAAATCATCTCTTTAAATGTTTGAACAGCCCGCTCGGCCAGTCCAGTTGACAACGGGTGGTAGGGAGCAGCCGTCACATGCACTATTCCGTTTTTTCTCATGAATTCTTTAATTTTGGTATGAACAAAACGTGGCATTGTCACTCACCACCATTTCAGGGATGTCCTGGTTGCTGAAGCTCTGGCGCAGGCAGTCTATGGTAGTGGTAGATGTGACGCTGTTCACAGGATACACATCTATCCAGTTGGGGTGTGCATCGATGATTATGAGGAACATTTTCCCCATAAATGGTCCTGCATAATCCATATACAGTCTCCTCCTGGCTTGTCAGGCCACTCCCAAGGGTGGAGAGGAGCGGCTGCTGGTGCCTTTCTGTGTGCCAGACGTGCTGCATGTTTTGACTAGGTTTTCTATGTCCGCATCTAGCTTTGGCCACCATATATAGTAACTCCGTGCCAGGGCTTTCATCTGGGAGACCCCAGGATGGCTTTGATGAAGCTGCTCTAAGGCCATTTCTCTGGCTGGCTGTGGAATAATCACTTGTGTTCCCCACAACATGCACCTATCCTGAACGCTGAGTTCAGCCCCTCTCACCTTGTATGGTGCAAAGTCCCCCTCTGTTTGATGTGGCCACCCCCTTACCACATATTCACGTACTCTGGCTAGTACTGGATCTTTACTTGTCAGTGCCTTTTCCTGTTCGGCTGTCACTGGTGTTGTGCATCAGCACTCTGTCCTCCGGCGCAGTGGTGATGGGCATGTGCTGGAGGGGCAGTCAGCTTAAAGCATCTGCGTTGTTGTGGTCTTTCCCCACCTTGTAGACAATGGCATATTCATATGCCCTCAAGGTCACTGCCCACCTCTGTACTCGTGGTGTGTGGAACAGCCTTTACTTCACTGAACAGGGAGAGCAGTGGCTTATGGTCTGTGCAAATGGTGAACTTACGACCATAGATGTATTTGTGGAACTTCTGCACCCCAGACATTACTGCTAAACCCTCTCTGTCCAATTGGGAGTAATTTCTTTCCGCTGGTGTCAGAGTTCTGGACATAAACCCTATCGGTCCCTCTGTTCCATCTCTCATTTTGCGAGACAGCACCGCTCCGACCCCATAGGGTGATGCATCGCATGAGAGGATGAGCTCTTTCTATCTGTCGTAGTGCACTAGCAACCTGGAAGACTGCATGAGTTTCTTTGACCATTTGAATACGTCCTCCTGGTCTTTTCCCCACTCCCAGCGTGCGTCTTTTCTCAGGAGTGAGTGGAGTGGTAGTGGTGCCAACGCTGTTGACAAGTTGGGCAGAAACCTGTTGTAGTAGTTCAGCAGTCCCAGGTATGCCCTCATCTCTGTTACATTAGTTTGTACCGGTGCTTCCTGGATTGCTTCTACTTTGTTTTTTAGTGGGTGGAGTCCTGTTGCATCCACTCTGTGACCCAAGAATTCAACCTCTGTTCTCATGAAGGAGCATTTGGTCCTCTTTAGACGCAGGCCTGCAGCATCCAGTCTGTGCAGCACTTCTGCCAACGTCTCCAGGTGTTGTCGGTCATTGCAGCCTGTCAGGAGGATATCATCTAAATACACTGCCACGTTTGAAACCCCCCTGAAGCACTGATTCGATAGTTCGCTGGAAGATAGCTGGGCTGGACGACACTCCGAAAGGCAAGCGTGTGTATGTAAACAGCCCCTTGTGTGTGTTTATGGTCACCAGCTTCTTTGCTTCCTTATCTAATGGAGTTTGTAAGTATGCATGGTTCATGTCTAGCTTTGTGAGTTTCTTTCCTCCTGCCAGATTGCAAAGAGATCCTCCATCTTCGGGATTGGGTATTGCTCTAGCTTGGATACTCTATTCACCGTCAGTTTATAATGGCCACATATTTGGACTGAGTTGTTGGGTTTCTGTTCTGGCACTATGAGCGCTGCGAATTCTGCATATTTGACTGGCTCAATGATTTTCTCTTTTAACAGCTGGTCTAACTCTGCTTCAACTCTCGGTTTCATGGCATATGGCACAGGTCTTGGTTTGAAAAATCTTGGTGTCGCCTCTTTGTGTACATGGATCTTAGCTGGGGGCCCTTAAATGTACCGAGTTCCCCCTTGAACACATCCTCGTGTCTCGCCAGCACCTCCTGTAATGTCAGCTGGTTTCCTTCCCCGACCTGATTTACTGCCACCCTCCAGTCTATGTTCAGGTCTTTTATTCAGCCCCTGCCTAACAGGTTTGGTCCTGTGCCTGAGACTACAATGACTGGGAGCTGTTGTGTGACACCCCTGTGTTGTACAGTGACTTTGGCAACCCCTAACACCTCTACTCTGGCTCCTGTGCAAGTTTTGAGCTTCAGGGAACATTTCTCTAATTCTGGAACTTTTGTGTTGTTGTCCCATATCTTTGAGTATTCTGACCTTGTCATTAAAGTTACACTGCACCCCGTGTCAACCTCAAAATGTACCTCTGATTTATTCAACTGCAGCTGTAATTTGATGGGGGGCACTTTTGGTATTTTCTCCGAAACACTGAACATTGTGAACACTTCCTCTTCATCCTCTTCTTCTGCTTCCCATGTGTCAGCTTGTCCACTAATGTGATGTGCTCCATGACTCATCCTTACTCCGTTTTTGGTTCCCCCCTTCCCTTTGAACTTGGGTTTCTCTGGGGGTGAGGTAACCCGACACGCCCTCCTTATGTGCCCTTGTTTTCCGCAATTATGACACTTGTCATTTGCAAAGCGACACTCACTTGCCATGTGGTTTCCCCTGCATCTGTAACACAGCCGCCGTTGTTCGTTCCTGGAACGAGCGTGTTTACTTTGTGCACACTCGTCTGGGCTGAGCCTTGCTTCCCGCTTCCATCAGCACTAGTAGTGTCTACACATTTCCCTTGCAACTCACCGACATCCTTCTTTGCGGTCTCAATGGCTCGAGAGAGGGTCAATGCTTTCCCAAAGGTACTAAGCTCAGTCTCGGATAATAATCTACGTTGGATGCAGTCATCATTCACGCCACAGACCAGCCTATCCCTTAGCATTTGCGTCAGATTGTCCCTGTAATTGCACTCCTGAGCTAATGAGCTAAACTTCGTAACACTGCAACAAAGTCCATAAGTGACTCACCCTCGTGCCTGTTGAATTAAATTTAAACCGCTGCACGATCTCTGATGGCCTGGGTTGAAATGCGCTTTCAGCAAGTCCACAATGTCCTGGAACGATTTCCCCCTGGCAACACCGGACTGAGGACATTTCTCGTCAGACTGTATGTTTGGGCACCCATGGAACTGAGCAAAATGGTCTTTTTGATGGCTCCATCGGTAATCTTATTAGCAATAAAAAAAAATGTCCCAAGATTTCCACATATTCCTACCATGACTGAGACTCGCTCTCAAAAGCAGCAACCGTTCCCACCGTCGCCATGTCCCGTCTCACGTAGCGGCAGCCACGTGCTAGCTAGCCGACTTCACTGGGTGCTAAAACGTCCAGGAACACCGGATATCCTTGTTTTTCCAGGATTCCGTTTACCTCGTCGCCAGATGTAATGACCTCCAAGAGTGAAGTGGTGAGACCAAGGTAATGGGTAAACTAGGAATGTGTTTACTGGGGGTAACCGGCAGACACGTACAGGGTATGACCTTACTCTTCGCTGGCCTAGAGTGTTCTGACTTCCTTACTAAGTAACACTGGAATTAGCCTAGTGCTCCACCTAGTGGTTGAACTAGAATATAACATAAACCTTCCCTTTAACTGTTGCTGGTACCCTTCTTTCACAAATCACTCCTGACACTCTTCTCCACCCTGCCTGCACTCTCTTCTTCACCTCTCTTCTGCACTCCGCGTTACTTTGGACAGTTGACCCCAAGTATTTAAACTCATACACCTTCATCACCTCTACTCCTTGCATCCTCACCATTCCACTGTCCTCCCTCTCCTTCACACAAATATCCTCTGTCTTGCTCCTACTGACTTTCATTCCTCTTCTCTCCAGTGCATACCTCCACCTCTCCAGGCTCTCCTCCACCTGCACCCTACTCTCGCTACAGATCACAATGTCATCCACAAACATCGCAGTCCACGGAGACACCTGCCTGATCTCGTCCGTCAACCTGTCCATCACCACTGCAAACAAGAAAGGGCTCAGAGCCGATCCTTGATGTAATCCCACCTCCACCTTGAACCCATCTGTCATTCCAACCGCACACCTCACCACTGTCACACCTCCCTCATACATATCCTGCACCATTCCTACATACTTCTCTGCCACTTCCGACATCCTCATACAATACCACACCTCCTCTCTCGGCACCCTGTCATATGCTTTCTCTAAATGGGCGGCACGCTGGCACTGTGATTAGCGTTGTCGCCTCACAGCAATAAGGTCCTGGGTTCGAACCCCGGGGTTGTTCAACCTTGGGGGTCTTCTCAGGTCGTCCTCTGTGTGGAGTTTGCATGTTCTCCCCCTGTCTGTGGTGGGGTTTCTCTGGGTGCATCGGTTTCCCCCACCATCAGAAAGACATGCATGTTAGGGTTAATACTCTTTTCTGTCCCCTGAGCAAGGCAATGGAAAGAAGAACTCTATGGCATCAGTGCTAGCTCTATCAAGAGACTCCAATTGGTCCAGAACGCATCCGCCCGACTTTCAACTTTCACCAAATCCTGGCACCACATCACCCCAGTCCTAAAAGACCTCCACTGGCTACCCATCTCCCACCGGATCAATTACAAACTCCTGGTTCTTACTTATAAAGCCCTTCACAAACTGGCTCCCCCGTACCTCACCGATCTTCTCTCCCCCTACCAACCCTCTCGGTCCCCCAGATCCACCTCAGCCTCCCTTCTCTCTACCCCCAGGTCCAACCTCCGCAGCTTTGGAGACCAAGCCTTCTCCAGAGCAGCTCCCAGGCTCTGGAACTCACTTCCCCAAATCATTAGAGACTCAGAATCCCTCCCACTCTTCAAATCCCGTCTCAAGACACACCTTTTCTCCATTGCCTTCTCGTGACCCCCCCCCCCCCCGTCCGCTCATCCACCCTTGGTCTGGGGCAGGCTGGGGACCGAGTGCTCGACCTGCTCCCTCCCCAAGCGCATCATACACTGCTGCGGGCTGCCCACATTCAGGTCATTGGTCGGGACTCACCTCTTCAGACGTCATCTGTGATTTATGACGTTTGTTTTTCTTTCCCTTTTGTATCGGTCCAAGTCGGAGAGTACCGCTGGCGTCGTGTGCGGCTGCCGCTTCTCCCTCTCCTAGCCCCCCTTCCCATCCCCCCCTGTATGTCTACTCCCCCTTCCCATCCCCCCCTGTATGTCTACTCCCCCTTCCCATCCACCCCTGTATGTCTACTCCCCCTTCCCATCCACCCCTGTATGTCTGCCCCCCCTTCCCATCCACCCCTGTATGTCTACTCCCCCTTCCCATCCACCCCTGTATGTCTACTCCCCCTTCCCATCCACCCCTGTATGTCTGCTCCCCTTCCCATCCACCCCTGTATGTCTACTCCCCCTTCCCATCCACCCCTGTATGTCTGCCCCCCTTCCCATCCACCCCTGTATGTCTACTCCCCCTTCCCATCCACCCCTGTATGTCTGCTCCCCCTTCCCATCCACCCCTGTATGTCTACTCCCCCTTCCCATCCACCCCTGTATGTCTACTCCCCCTTCCCATCCACCCCTGTATGTCTGCTCCCCCTTCCCATCCACCCCTGTATGTCTACTCCCCCTTCCCATCCACCCCTGTATGTCTGCCCCCCTTCCCATCCACCCCTGTATGTCTGCTCCCCCTTCCCATCCACCCCTGTATGTCTACTCCCCCTTCCCATCCACCCCTGTATGTCTACTCCCCCTTCCCATCCACCCCTGTATGTCTGCTCCCCCTTCCCATCCACCCCTGTATGTCTGCTCCCCCTTCCCATCCACCCCTGTATGTCTGCCCCCCCTTCCCATCCCCCCCTGTATGTGTGTGTGTGTGTGTGTGTGTGTGTGTGTGATGTGTATGTGCTGTCTGTCTTGTTCCACCCCGTGTACTGTAGTGGGAGAGAAGCGCCATGTCAGATTCGTGTGTTGTTAAACAGCTGGTAAGCGGCGGGCAAGCAGCCAGTAAACAGGCAGTAAGCAGGACATCAGCAGCAGGTAAATTGATAAATCGTGTGAATCAGAAAGATGAAGGGGTGCGAGTCAAAAGACCCAAAAGTTTGATTGTCAGAGATGTTAGCTTGAACATAGTGATTTAACAAAAAGAAGTAAGCCGTCCCCCCATGGGAGCTAGCAGCCAATCACATCACGTCACGTCACGTCACGTGACGTCACGTCACGTCACGTCACGTCACGTCCCTTTGATTTGTACAGCCCAATATCACCAAGTACAAATGGGCCTCAGGGGGCTTAACAGCAACACGACGTCCTGACCTTAGACCCTCTCATCGGATGAGGAACACCTCCCTAAAATAAACCCCTTTAACAGGGAGGAACACTAGGAGAAACCTCAGGGGGAGCAGCAGCAGAGGAGGAGGAGGAGGAGGAGGAGGAGGAGGAGGAGCTCTCTCCCAAGACGGACAGCGTGCAGTGGATGTTGTGTTCACACAGTTTACACAACACAGCACTGAAAGAGGAGAACAGAATTATAGTGGACTTATAACATTAATGAAGAACATGACGCACAGGACGCCGAGCAGTGTCCACGTGCCAACAGAGCAGCAGTCCAGGACCCAAGCCACGTGACCAGCATCATCAGGTAAAACCGGGTTAGCCAATAAGAATGAAGGAGGGGTGGGACCAGAGGGGTCTACTTTGACAAAGCAAAGAACCAACCAACAAAGTGAACGGGCACGTGTCATCAAGTCCAGTTTAAGCCAGTTATCTGAACCAGGTCTGTGGAAGTGGAGGTCAAAGTTGAGACGTGACGTGTCCAGTATGATCGATGGTGGATGACGTTGCTGATCTACTTGCCGGTTCCGCCTGCAGGAAGTAGCAGCCTATACTTACCGTACGTAGTAGTGACATCATAAACTAGCCGGCCGGGCCAGCACCACAGAGAAGTCCTAGATGATGGACACAGTCTGACTGACACACTAGGGGGCGCTGTTGTTTAAACACTTGTCTGATAGGACGCTGCTGTGAAGCTGAGCCCAGCGGTGGTCCATGCCCAACACCTCCTGAAGGAAGCCGTGAGTAACATGAGACCATAACTGACATGAGTGATGGAAGAAACTATGACCACAACACCTTGGCTGCAAAAAACGAGAAGGAAACCAGAAGAAAACCCCCAGCTAAACCTAAACGCAGACTCGTGCTCTGAGTCACGCTTATCCAGGCGGCTGTGACGTCAGAGCTGAGGGGCGTCGCTGACCTGCTACAGGTTCCCTCCCTTCCATTCATTAGGTCGTGACGCCTTGTCGAGCTGTACCTTTACCTTCCAAAGGAGCGAGGGAGGTGAGAAAGGAGCCCGGGGAGGTGAGAAAGGAGGGAGGGAGGTGAGAAAGGAGCCCGGGGAGGTGAGAAAGGAGCCCGGGGAGATGAGAAAAGAGCCCGGGGAGGTGAGAAAGGAGCGAGGGAGGTGAGAAAGGAGCCCGGGGAGGTGAGAAAGGAGCCCGGGGAGGTGAGAAAGGAGCGAGGGAGGTGAGAAAGGAGCCCGGGGAGGTGAGAAAGGAGCGAGGGAGGTGAGAAAGGAGCCCGGGGAGGTGAGAAAGGAGCCCGGGGAGGTGAGAAAGGAGCGAGGGAGGTGAGAAAGGAGCCCGGGGAGGTGAGAAAGGAGCGAGGGAGGTGAGAAAGGAGCCCGGAGAGGTGAGAAAGGAGCGAGGGAGGTGAGAAAGGAGCCCGGGGAGGTGAGAAAAGAGCCCGGGGAGGTGAGAAAGGAGCGAGGGAGGTGAGAAAGGAGCCCGGGGAGGTGAGAAAGGAGCGAGGGAGGTGAGAAAAGAGCCCGGGGAGGTGAGAAAAGAGCCCGGGGAGGTTTTAGCGGCTGCTGCTGCTGCGTCAGTGAAGGTGGCGGAAGGAGTCGAGCGCGTCATCAGAGTTCAGCAGGCCCCAGCTAATGTAGGCTTCTCCCTTCCGTCATTTCAGTACGAACATGTTGTAGAAGATGACTACACCTGACGGGGTGAAAGGTCACCTGTCACTCCAGTTCTGACACCAAACCACTGACACGTCACCGGTACAGGCACTGTCATGTCCCGACAGCAGTATCTCTAACAGTACTGACATAGTACCACAGTACACACTGACAAACATGGTACACAGACAGCAGTACCCCTAACAGTACTGACATAGTACCACAGTATATACACATGCTACACAGACAAAAGTACTCCTAACAGTACTGACATAGTACCACAGTATATACACATGGTACACAGGCAACAGTACCTCTAACAGTACTGACATAGTACCACAGTACATACACATGGTACACAGACAGGTCACCATCAGAAACATCATATCAGAGATGGTTGATGGTGTTCATTGTGTTTTCTGATAGTTTTACTAAAGTTTAACAGACATTGCAGCATAGTATGATTATAGTAATAATACTTACAGTATAGTGTGATTATAGTAATCATACTTACAGTATAGTGTGATTACAGGTTGCAGTATATATAACTATAGGTTACAGTATATATAATATGTTGCAGTATATATAACTATACGTTGCAGTATACATAATTATATGTTGCAGTATATATAACTATAGGTTGCAGTATATATAATTATAGGTAGCAGTATATATAACTATAGGTTGCAGTATATATAATTACATGTTGCAGTATATATAATTATATGTTGCAGTACATATAACTATAGGTTGCAGTACATATAACTATAGGTTGCAGTATATATAATTACAGGTTACAGTATATATAATTCTAGGTTGCAGTATATATAATTATATGTTGCAGTATATATAACTATAGGTTGCAGTATATATAATTCTAGGTTGCAGTATATATAACTATAGGTTCCAGTATATATGATTATATGTTGCAGTATATATAACTACAGGTTGCAGTATATATAACTATAGGTTCCAGTATATATAATTATATGTTGCAGTACATATAACTATAGGTTGCAGTATATATAATTATAGGTAGCAGTATATACAACTATAGGTTCCAGTATATATAATTATATGTTGCAGTTGCAGTATATATAATTATATGTTGCAGTACATATAACTATATGTTGCAGTATATATAATTATAGGTTGCAGTATATATAATTATAGGTTGCAGTATATATAACTATAGGTTGCAGTATATATAATTACATGTTGCAGTATATATAATTACATGTTGCAGTATATATAATTATATGTTGCAGTACATATAACTATAGGTTGCAGTACATATAACTATAGGTTGCAGTATATATAATTACAGGTTACAGTATATATAATTCTAGGTTGCAGTATATATAATTATATGTTGCAGTATATATAACTATAGGTTGCAGTATATATAATTCTAGGTTGCAGTATATATAACTATAGGTTCCAGTATATATGATTATATGTTGCAGTATATATAACTACAGGTTGCAGTATATATAACTATAGGTTCCAGTATATATAATTATATGTTGCAGTACATATAACTATAGGTTGCAGTATATATAATTATAGGTAGCAGTATATACAACTATACGTTCCAGTATATATAATTATATGTTGCAGTTGCAGTATATATAATTATATGTTGCAGTACATATAACTATAGGTTGCAGTATATATAACTATATGTTGCAGTATATATAATTATAGGTTGCAGTATATATAACTATAGGTTGCAGTATATATAACTATAGGTTCCAGTATATATGATTATATGTTGCAGTATATATAACTACAGGTTGCAGTATATATAACTATAGGTTCCAGTATATATAATTATATGTTGCAGTACATATAACTATAGGTTGCAGTATATATAATTATAGGTAGCAGTATATACAACTATACGTTCCAGTATATATAATTATATGTTGCAGTTGCAGTATATATAATTATATGTTGCAGTACATATAACTATAGGTTGCAGTATATATAACTATATGTTGCAGTATATATAATTATAGGTTGCAGTATATATAACTATAGGTTGCAGTATATATAACTATAGGTTGCAGTATATATAATTATATGTTGCAGTATATATAATTATAGGTTGCAGTATATATAACTATAGGTTCCAGTATATATGATTATATGTTGCAGTATATATAACTATAGGTTGCAGTATATATAACTATAGGTTCCAGTATATATAATTATATGTTGCAGTACATATAACTATAGGTTGCAGTATATATAATTATAGGTAGCAGTATATACAACTATAGGTTCCAGTATATATAATTATATGTTGCAGTTGCAGTATATATAATTATATGTTGCAGTACATATAACTATAGGTTGCAGTATATATAACTATATGTTGCAGTATATATAATTATAGGTTGCAGTATATATAACTATGTTGCAGTATATATAATTATATGTTGCAGTATATATAATTATAGGTTGCAGTATATATAACTATAGGTTGCAGTATATATAACTATAGGTTGCAGTATATATAATTATATGTTGCAGTACATATAACTATAGGTTGCAGTATATATAACTATATGTTGCAGTATATATAATTATAGGTTGTAGTATATATAACTATAGGTTGCAGTACATATAACTATAGGTTGCAGTATATATAATTACAGGTTACAGTATATATAATTCTAGGTTGCAGTATATATAATTATATGTTGCAGTATATATAACTATAGGTTGCAGTATATATAATTCTAGGTTGCAGTATATATAACTATAGGTTCCAGTATATATGATTATATGTTGCAGTATATATAACTACAGGTTGCAGTATATATAACTATAGGTTCCAGTATATATAATTATATGTTGCAGTACATATAACTATAGGTTGCAGTATATATAATTATAGGTAGCAGTATATACAACTATACGTTCCAGTATATATAATTATATGTTGCAGTTGCAGTATATATAATTATATGTTGCAGTACATATAACTATAGGTTGCAGTATATATAACTATATGTTGCAGTATATATAATTATAGGTTGCAGTATATATAACTATAGGTTGCAGTATATATAACTATAGGTTCCAGTATATATGATTATATGTTGCAGTATATATAACTACAGGTTGCAGTATATATAACTATAGGTTCCAGTATATATAATTATATGTTGCAGTACATATAACTATAGGTTGCAGTATATATAATTATAGGTAGCAGTATATACAACTATACGTTCCAGTATATATAATTATATGTTGCAGTTGCAGTATATATAATTATATGTTGCAGTACATATAACTATAGGTTGCAGTATATATAACTATATGTTGCAGTATATATAATTATAGGTTGCAGTATATATAACTATAGGTTGCAGTATATATAACTATAGGTTGCAGTATATATAATTATATGTTGCAGTATATATAATTATAGGTTGCAGTATATATAACTATAGGTTCCAGTATATATGATTATATGTTGCAGTATATATAACTATAGGTTGCAGTATATATAACTATAGGTTCCAGTATATATAATTATATGTTGCAGTACATATAACTATAGGTTGCAGTATATATAATTATAGGTAGCAGTATATACAACTATAGGTTCCAGTATATATAATTATATGTTGCAGTTGCAGTATATATAATTATATGTTGCAGTACATATAACTATAGGTTGCAGTATATATAACTATATGTTGCAGTATATATAATTATAGGTTGCAGTATATATAACTATGTTGCAGTATATATAATTATATGTTGCAGTATATATAATTATAGGTTGCAGTATATATAACTATAGGTTGCAGTATATATAACTATAGGTTGCAGTATATATAATTATATGTTGCAGTACATATAACTATAGGTTGCAGTATATATAACTATATGTTGCAGTATATATAATTATAGGTTGTAGTATATATAACTATATGTTGCAGTATATATAATTATATGTTGCAGTATATATAACTATAGGTTCCAGTATATATAATTATATGTTGCAGTATATATAACTATAGGTTCCAGTACATATAACTATAGGTTGCAGTATATATAATTATAGGTAGCAGTATATATAGCTATAGGTTCCAGTATATATAATTATATGTTGCAGTATATATAACTATAGGTTGCATTATATATAACTATAGGTTGCAGTATATATAATTATATGTTGCAGTACATATAACTATAGGTTGCAGTATATATAACTATATGTTGCAGTATATATAATTATAGGTTGCAGTATATATAACTATGTTGCAGTATATATACACTACCGTTCAAAAGTTTGGGATCACCCAAACAATTTTGTGTTTTCCATGAAAAGTCACACTTATTCACCACCATATGTTGTGAAATGAATAGAAAATAGAGTCAAGACATTGACAAGGTTAGAAATAATGATTTGTATTTGAAATAAGATTTTTTTTACATCAAACTTTGCTTTCGTCAAAGAATCCTCCATTTGCAGCAATTACAGCATTGCAGACCTTTGGCATTCTAGCTGTTAATTTGTTGAGGTAATCTGGAGAAATTGCACCCCACGCTTCCAGAAGCAGCTCCCACAAGTTGGATTGGTTGGATGGGCACTTCTTTGAGCAGATTGAGTTTCTGGAGCATCACATTTGTGGGGTCAATTAAACGCTCAAAATGGCCAGAAAAAGAGAACTTTCATCTGAAACTCGACAGTCTATTCTTGTTCTTAGAAATGAAGGCTATTCCATGCGAGAAATTGCTAAGAAATTTAAGATTTCCTACACCGGTGTGTACTACTCCCTTCAGAGGACAGCACAAACAGACTCTAACCAGAGTAGAAAAAGAAGTGGGAGGCCGCGTTGCACAACTGAGCAAGAAGATAAGTACATTAGAGTCTCTAGTTTGAGAAACAGACGCCTCACAGGTCCCCAACTGGCATCTTCATTAAATAGTACCTGTAAATCTTATTTCAAATACAAATCATTATTTCTAACCTTGTCAATGTCTTGACTCTATTTTCTATTCATTTCACAACATATGGTGGTGAATAAGTGTGACTTTTCATGGAAAACACGAAATTGTTTGGGTGATCCCAAACTTTTGAACGGTAGTGTAATTATATGTTGCAGTATATATAATTATAGGTTGCAGTATATATAACTATATGTTGCAGTATATATAATTATATGTTGCAGTATATATAATTATAGGTTGCAGTATATATAACTATATGTTGCAGTATATATAATTACAGGTTGCAGTATATATAACTATATGTTGCAGCATATATAATTACAGGTTGCATTATATATAATTATAGGTTGCAGTATATATAACTATAGGTAGCAGTACATATAACTATAGGTTGCAGTATATATAATTACAGGTTGCAGTATATATAATTCTAGGTTGCAGTATATATAATTATATGTTGCAGTGTATATATAATTACATGTTGCAGTATATATAATTATATGTTGCAGTACATATAACTATAGGTTGCAGTACATATAACTATAGGTTGCAGTACATATAACTATAGGTTGCAGTATATATAATTACAGGTTGCAGTATATATAATTCTAGGTTGCAGTATATATAATTATATGTTGCAGTATATATAACTATAGGTTGCAGTATATATAATTCTAGGTTGCAGTATATATAATTTTATGTTGCAGTATATATAACTATAGGTTGCAGTATATATAATTCTAGGTTGCAGTATATATAACTATAGGTTCCAGTATATATGATTATATGTTGCAGTATATATAACTACAGGTTGCAGTATATATAACTATAGGTTCCAGTATATATAATTATATGTTGCAGTACATATAACTATAGGTTGCAGTATATATAATTATAGGTAGCAGTATATACAACTATAGGTTCCAGTATATATAATTATATGTTGCAGTTGCAGTATATATAATTATATGTTGCAGTACATATAACTATATGTTGCAGTATATATAATTATAGGTTGCAGTATATATAATTATAGGTTGCAGTATATATAACTATAGGTTGCAGTATATATAATTACATGTTGCAGTATATATAATTACATGTTGCAGTATATATAATTATATGTTGCAGTACATATAACTATAGGTTGCAGTACATATAACTATAGGTTGCAGTATATATAATTACAGGTTACAGTATATATAATTCTAGGTTGCAGTATATATAATTATATGTTGCAGTATATATAACTATAGGTTGCAGTATATATAATTCTAGGTTGCAGTATATATAACTATAGGTTCCAGTATATATGATTATATGTTGCAGTATATATAACTACAGGTTGCAGTATATATAACTATAGGTTCCAGTATATATAATTATATGTTGCAGTACATGTAAATATAGGTTGCAGTATATATAATTATAGGTAGCAGTATATACAACTATAGGTTCCAGTATATATAATTATATGTTGCAGTTGCAGTATATATAATTATATGTTGCAGTACATATAACTATAGGTTGCAGTATATATAACTATATGTTGCAGTATATATAATTATAGGTTGCAGTATATATAACTATAGGTTGCAGTATATATAATTACATGTTGCAGTATATATAATTACATGTTGCAGTATATATAATTATATGTTGCAGTACATATAACTATAGGTTGCAGTACATATAACTATAGGTTGCAGTATATATAATTACAGGTTACAGTATATATAATTCTAGGTTGCAGTATATATAATTATATGTTGCAGTATATATAACTATAGGTTGCAGTATATATAATTCTAGGTTGCAGTATATATAACTATAGGTTCCAGTATATATGATTATATGTTGCAGTATATATAACTACAGGTTGCAGTATATATAATTATAGGTAGCAGTATATACAACTATAGGTTCCAGTATATATAATTATATGTTGCAGTTGCAGTATATATAATTATATGTTGCAGTACATATAACTATAGGTTGCAGTATATATAACTATGTGTTGCAGTATATATAATTATAGGTTGCAGTATATATAATTATAGGTTGCAGTATATATAACTATAGGTTGCAGTATATATAACTATAGGTTGCAGTATATATAATTATATGTTGCAGTATATATAATTATAGGTTGCAGTATATATAACTATAGGTTGCAGTACATATAATTCTAGGTTGCAGTACATATAACTATAGGTTGCAGTATATATAACTATAGGTTGCAGTATATATAATTCTAGGTTGCAGTATATATAACTATATGTTGCAGTATATATAACTATAGGTTGCAGTATATATAATTCTAGGTTGCAGTATATATAATTATATGTTGCAGTATATATAACTATAGGTTGCAGTATATATAATTCTAGGTTGCAGTATATATAATTCTAGGTTGCAGTATATATAACTATATGTTGCAGTATATATAACTATAGGTTGCAGTATATATAATTATAGGTTACAGTATATATAATTATATGTTGCAGTATATATAATTACAGGTTGCAGTATATATAACTATATGTTGCAGTATATATAACTACAGGTTGCAGTGTATATAATTATATGTTGCAGTACATATAACTATAGGTTGCAGTATATATAACTATAGGTTGCAGTATATATAACTATAGGTTCCAGCATATATAATTCTAGGTTGCAGTATATATAACTATAAGTTGCAGTATATATAATTCTAGGTTGCAGTACATATAACTATAGGTTGCAGTATATATAACTATAGGTTGCAGTATATATAATTCTAGGTTGCAGTATATATAACTATATGTTGCAGTATATATAACTATAGGTTGCAGTATATATAATTCTAGGTTGCAGTATATATAATTATATGTTGCAGTATATATAACTATAGGTTGCAGTATATATAATTCTAGGTTTTAGTATATATAACTATATGTTGCAGTATATATAATTCTAGGTTGCAGTATAGTGTGAGGACAGGTTTTTCCTCTGCTGAAAGGAAGCTTCATGTGCTCTCAGGAAGCAGAGGTGCTTCACGGTAAACCACCAGTCAGTAAACCACCAGTCAGTAAACCACCAGTCAGTAATCCACCAGTCAGTACGCCACCAGTCAGGACGCCACACGGGTCACGTGGTTGGAAAACTTGCCATCTTGAGTAAACAGTACTTTCCATATTACCTCGCAACTTTTTCCATCAGGTCAGAGCTCAAAACCACCTAGCTGTGGCTTTCATCTGCATTGTGTCTTTGTGTCTGTGTCTTTATGCCTTTGTGTCTTTGTGTCCTTGTGTGTCTGTGTCTTTGTGTGTTTGTGTCCTTGTGTCTTTGTGTGTTTATGTCTTTGTGTGTCTGTCTTTGTTTCTTTGTGTCTGCCTTTGTGTGTTTGTCTTTATTTCTTTGTGTGTTTGTGTGTCTGTGTGTTTGTGTCTTTGTCTTTGTGTCTGCCTTTGTGTGTTTGTGTCTTTGTCTTTGTGTGTCTGCCTTTGTGTGTTTGTGTCTTTATTTCTTTGCCTTTGTGTGTCTGTGTGTCTGTGTGTTTGTGTGTCTGTGTGTTTGTGTGTTTGTCTTTGTGTCTGTGTGTTTGTGTGTTTGTGTTTTTGTGTCTTTGTCTTTGTGTGTCTGCCTTTGTGTGTTTGTGTCTTTATTTCTTTGTTTTTGTGTGTTTGTGTGTCTGTGTCTTTGTTTTTGTGTCTTTGTGTGTCTGCCTTTGTGTTTGTGTGTTTATTTCTTGGTTTTTGTGTGTTTGTGTGTCTTTGTGTCTTTGTGTCTGTGTGTTTGTGTGTCTGTGTGACCGTGTGTGTGTGTCTGTGTGTTTGTGTTTGAAGAGCAAAAGACAAAGAGGACTAAAAGAGCAGTTTGTCCACCACGATGACGCCCCTTCACATCAAACCACAGATCATCTCCTGCACCCATGAGAGTTGTTGTTGTTGTTGTTGTTGTTGTTTACGGAGTGTTACTGTTGCCCTGACAGGCGGCTGACAGACGCTGAGGGCAGGGCTGCCCATCACATGTGTGTTACACATACTACTTTATACATGTGTGTTACACATACTACTTTATACATGTGTGTTACACATACTACTTTATACATGTGTGTTACGCACACTAGTTTATACATGTGTGTTACACATACTACTTAATACATGTGTGTTACGCATACTACTTTATACATGAGTGTTACACACACTACTTTATACATGTGTGTTACGCATACTACTTTATACATGTGTGTTACTCATACTACTTTATACATGTGTGTTACACATACTAGTTTATACATGTGTGTTACGCATACTAGTTTATACATGTGTGTTACACATACTACTTTATACATGTGTTACACATACTATTTTACGTGTGTGTTACGCATATTAGTTTATACATGTGTGTTCCATGTAGTTATGTGTTACATGTATGTTACATGTAGTTCATACACGTGTGTTACATGTAGTTATGTGTTACATGTAGGTTACATGTAGTTTATACACGTGTGTTACATGTAGGTTACATGTAGTTCATACACGTGTGTTACATGTAGTTATGTGTTACATGTAGGTTACATGTAGTTTATACATGTGTGTTACATGTAGTTATGTGTTACATGTAGGTTACATGTAGTTTATACATGTGTTACATGTAGTTATGTGTTACATGTAGGTTACATGTAGTTTATACATGTGTGTTACATGTAGTTATGTGTTACATGTAGGTTACATGTAGTTTATACATGTGTGTTACATGTAGTTATGTGTTACATGTAGGTTACATGTAGTTTATATATGTGTGTTACAAACATTACTTTATACATGTGTGTTACACATACTAGTTTATACATGTGTGTTACACATACTAGTTTATACATGTGTGTTACACATACTACTTTATACATGTGTGTTACACATACTATTTTACACGTGTGTGTTACGCATACTAGTTTATACATGTGTGTTCCATGTAGTTATGTGTTACATGTATGTTACATGTAGTTTATACACGTGTGTTACATGTAGGTTACATGTAGTTTATACATGTGTGTTACATGTAGTTATGTGTTACATGTAGGTTACATGTAGTTTATACATGTGTGTTACACATACTACTTTATACATGTGTGTTATGCATACTAGTTTATACATGTGTGTTACACATACTACTTTATACATGTGTGTTGCACATACTAGTTTATACATGTGTGTTACACATACTACTTTATACATGTTTGTTACACACACTACTTTATACATGTGTGTTACACATACTAGTTTATTCATGAGTGTTACACATACTACTTTATACATGTGTTCCATGTAGTTATGTGTTACATGTATGTTACATGTAGTTTATACACGTGTGTTACATGTAGTTTATACATGTGTGTTACATGTAGTTATGTGTTACATGTAGGTTACATGTAGTTTATACATGCGTGTTACACATACTACTTTATACATGGTTTGTTACGCATACTAGTTTATACATGTGTGTTACACATACTACTTTATAAATGTGTGTTGCACATACTAGTTTATACATGTGTGTTACACATACTACTTTATACATGTCTGGTACACACACTACTTTATACATGTGTGTTACACATACTAGTTTATTCATGAGTGTAACACATACTACTTTATACATGTGTGTTACACACTACTTTATACATGTGTGTTACACATACTACTTTATATGTGTGTTACACACACTACTTTATACATGTGTCCCATGTAGTTATGTGTTACATGTATGTTACATGTAGTTTATACATGTGTGTTACATGTAGTTATGTGTTACATGTAGGTTGCATGTAGTTTATACATGTGTGTTGCATGTGGTTATGTGTTACATGTAGGTTACACGTAGTTTATACATGTGTGTTACATGTAGTTATGTGTTACATGTAGGTTACATGTAGTTTATACATGTGTGTTACATGTGGTTATGTGTTACATGTAGGTTACTTGTAGTTTATACATGCGTGTTACATGTAGTTATGTGTTACATGTATGTTATATGTAGTTTATACATGTGTGTTACATGTAGTTATGTGTTACATGCAGGTTATGTGTAGTTTATGCATGTGTGTTACATGTAGTTATGTGTTACATGCAGGTTACATGTAGTTTATACATGTGTTCCATGTAGTTATGTGTTACATGTATGTTACATGTAGTTTATACATGCGTGTTACATGTAGTTATGTGTTACATGTAGGTTACGTGTAGTTTATGCATGTGTGTTACATGTAGTTATGTGTTACATGTAGGTTACATGTAGTTTATACATGTGTGTTACATGTGGATATGTGTTACATGTAGGTTACTTGTAGTTTATACATGCGTGTTACACATACTACTTTATACATGTGTGTTACACATACTACTTTATACATGTGTTACACATACTATTTTACGTGTGTGTTACGCATATTAGTTTATACATGTGTGTTCCATGTAGTTATGTGTTACATGTATGTTACATGTAGTTCATACACGTGTGTTACATGTAGTTATGTGTTACATGTAGGTTACATGTAGTTTATACACGTGTGTTACATGTAGGTTACATGTAGTTTATACATGTGTGTTACATGTAGTTATGTGTTACATGTAGGTTACATGTAGTTTATACATGTGTGTTACATGTGGTTATGTGTTACATGTAGGTTACTTGTAGTTTATACATGCGTGTTACATGTAGTTATGTGTTACATGTATGTTATATGTAGTTTATACATGTGTGTTACATGTAGTTATGTGTTACATGCAGGTTATGTGTAGTTTATGCATGTGTGTTACATGTAGTTATGTGTTACATGCAGGTTACATGTAGTTTATACATGTGTTCCATGTAGTTATGTGTTACATGTATGTTACATGTAGTTTATACATGCGTGTTACATGTAGTTATGTGTTACATGTAGGTTACGTGTAGTTTATGCATGTGTGTTACATGTAGTTATGTGTTACATGTAGGTTACATGTAGTTTATACATGTGTGTTACATGTGGTTATGTGTTACATGTAGGTTACCTGTAGTTTATACATGCGTGTTACACATACTACTTTATACATGTGTGTTACACATACTACTTTATACATGTGTGTTACATGTAGTTATGTGTTACATGTATGTTATATGTAGTTTATACATGTGTGTTACATGTAGTTATGTGTTACATGCAGGTTATGTGTAGTTTATGCATGTGTGTTACATGTGGTTATGTGTTACATGTAGGTTACATGTAGTTTATACATGTGTGTTACATGTGGTTATGTGTTACATGAAGTTACTTGTAGTTTATACATGTGTGTTACATGTAGTTATGTGTTACATGTAGGTTACTTGTAGTTTATACATGTGTGTTACATGTAGTTATGTGTTACATGTAGTTATGTGTTACATGTATGTTACATGTAGTTTTTACATGTGTGTTACATGTAGTTATGTGTTACATGTAGGTTACGTGTAGTTTATGCATGTGTGTTACATGTAGTTATGTGTTACATGTAGGTTACGTGTAGTTTATGCATGTGTGTTACATGTAGTTATGTGTTACATGTAGGTTACATGTAGTTTATACATGTGTGTTACATGTGGTTATGTGTTACATGTAGGTTACTTGTAGTTTATACATGCGTGTTACACATACTACTTTATACATGTGTGTTACACATACTACTTTATACATGTGTGTTACATGTAGTTATGTGTTACATGTATGTTATATGTAGTTTATACATGTGTGTTACATGTAGTTATGTGTTACATGCAGGTTATGTGTAGTTTATGCATGTGTGTTACATGTAGTTATGTGTTACATGCAGGTTACATGTAGTTTATACATGTGTGTTACATGTAGGTTACATGTAGTTTATACATGTGGTACATGTAGTTATGTGTTACATGTAGGTTACATGTAGTTTATACATGTGTGTTCCATGTAGTTATGTGTTACATGTATGTTACATGTAGTTTATACATGCGTGTTACATGTAGTTATGTGTTACATGTAGGTTACGTGTAGTTTATGCATGTGTGTTACATGTAGTTATGTGTTACATGTAGGTTACATGTAGTTTATACATGTGTTACATGTAGTTATGTGTTACATGTAGGTTACATGTAGTTTATACATGTGTGTTACATGTAGTTATGTGTTACATGTAGGTTACATGTAGTTTATACATGTGTTACATGTAGTTATGTGTTACATGTAGGTTACATGTAGTTTATACATGTGTGTTCCATGTAGTTATGTGTTACATGTATGTTACATGTAGTTTATACATGTGTTACATGTAGTTATGTGTTACATGCAGGTTACATGTAGTTTATACATGTGTGTTACATGTAGTTATGTGTTACATGTAGGTTACATGTAGTTTATACATGTGTTACATGTAGTTATGTGTTACATGTAGGTTACATGTAGTTTATACATGTGTGTTACATGTAGTTATGTGTTACATGTAGGTTACATGTAGTTTATACATGTGTTACATGTAGTTATGTGTTACATGTAGGTTACATGTAGTTTATACATGTGTGTTCCATGTAGTTATGTGTTACATGTATGTTACATGTAGTTTATACATGTGTTACATGTAGTTATGTGTTACATGCAGGTTACATGTAGTTTATACATGTGTGTTACATGTAGTTATGTGTTACATGTAGGTTACATGTAGTTTATACATGTGTTACATGTAGTTATGTGTTACATGTAGGTTACATGTAGTTTATACATGTGTTACATGTAGTTATGTGTTACATGTAGGTTACATGTAGTTTATACATGTGTGTTACATACGCTAGAGTTTGCCGAAGGCTACAGGTGCTTGTTTGATTCTATTAAGAGTTTTTAATTTCCCCCTTTTCTCCCCAATTACATCCGGCCAACTACTCCACTCTTCCCAGCCATCCTGATCTCTGCTCCACCCACTCTGCCGAGCCGGGGAAGGCTGCAGACTACCATGTGCTAGTCTGCAGCCTCCTCCGATACAAACGGAGTCACCAGCCGCTTCTTTTCACCTGACAGTGAGGAGTTTTGCCAGGGGGACGTAGTGCATGGGAGGATCACACTATTGCCCCCAGTTCCCCCTCCCACCCAAACAGGTGTCCCGACCGACCAGAGTTAGTGCAGCTACCAGGACACATCCACATCTGGCTTCCCACCCGCAGACATGGCCAATTGTGTTTGTAGGGACATCTGACCAAGCCGAACGTAACTCGGGGATTCGAACCGCTGATCCCCATGTTGGAAGGCAACGGAATAGACCACCACACCACCCAGACGCCACCTATGGTGAGTTTTGTGATCAATGTTGCAGCCCTCAGAAATGATGCTGCCAAGGTATTTGAAAGATGGAACAACTGAGAGTGGTAGGTGTTCTATAGTGAAGACAGGCATATTGGGTGGGGGGCTGGACCTCCATTTGCACAACATCTTTGAGTTGGTGGTGTTGACTGATAGATCCAGCCTGCTATAGGCATTCACAACTGCAGCAAGGATGGTTTGCAAGTCTTCTGGTGTGTGAGCTATAAGAGCGCAGTCATCAGCATACTACAGCTCAAAGACCTGCTCTGCTGACAACTTGGTGGTTGCCTGGAACCCTCGGATGTTGAAGAGGTTTCCACCTAGCCTAAAGTCTATTGGGGGTCCCACTACTGTCTTCCAGATCTTTATGAAAAAGCTTTGTGACACATATGAGGAAAATGTTGAAGGGTGCTGGCACCAGCACACACTCCTGCCTCACTCCAGTCCATACATTAAAGGACGCCAACTCCTGTCCTCCTATGGCCACCGTGCCACTCTCCTATCATGGAACTGTGATAGAATGTTCACAAATTTGCTCAGCCAGCCAAACTGTGTCAGGATTTTCCAAAGTAGCTCGCGATTCACAGTGGCAAAAGCTTTGGAGGGGTCGACAAAAGCCACAAAAAGGTCCTGATGTTGTTTGCAGCACTTTTCTTGTAGCTGTCTTCCTGTGAAAATCATATCCACAGTACTCCTGTTCTTCCTGAAACCAACCTGTGACTCAGGCAGCAGATGTCCTGTCAAGTGGCATGGTGCGAATCACCCAACATCTCCCTAAATATAAGTAAAACAAAAAAGATGGTGACCATCAATGGCGCCACTGTGGAGAGGGTCAGTAACATCAAGTTCCTGGGAGTGCACCTGGCGGACGACCTGACCTCAACCATTAACACCTCGGTTCAACAGCAGCTCCATCCTCTCTGGAGACTTAAAAGGGCAAGCCTCCCCATTCCAGCCCTCACCACCTTCTACAGGGGCACAGTTGAAAGTATTCTGCCCTACGGTCTCACTTCCTGGTTCAGTAACTGCAAAGTGACTGAACGACACCGGCTGAACAGGATAGTGAAGACAGCTAGCAGGATCATTTACCATCAGCGCTGTGTTTGCAGAACCTCCAGCATCATTAAGGATCCCCACCACCTCTTAAATTAATCCGCCTCATTGACAAAGTCATTGAGAAACACAATCTGCTGACCACCAGATGGTACGGGTTTTGACCAAACGGATCCACATTTCTGGTGCTCATTGAATTAACTGAAGAAAAACTAATTGCATAGACCAAAAATACTTTGCTGTGGGAATATTTATAGATCTAAAAAAGGTTTTGACACTATTGACCACAACAGATTAATAGATACATTGGAAAGGTGTGGTATCAAGGGGGGGTGCAGAATTGGCTAAGAAGCTACATATCTAAATAACAGGCATCAGTTTGTAAAGACAGGTGAACATAAATCATCATGCATGGATATTACTTGTGGTGTACCCCAGGGCTCCGTTTTAGGTCCAAACCTGTTCATTCTGTACTTAAACGATATATAAAAGATGTCAAACACATTGAAATGTGTTCTGTTCGCTGATGACATGAATGTATTTTGTTCTGGTCAGAAAGTACAGCAGCTTTTGGAGGTGACCACAATACACATGGACAAATTACAACGGTGGTTTGACAAAAACAAGAAGATAAGATTTTCACTGGGAGTGATGAAGAAGGACAGGATTAGGAACGAGTATATTAGAGGGACAGCTCGGGTTGGACGGTTTGGAGACAAAGCAAGAGAGACAAGATTGAGATGGTGTGGACATGTGTGGAGGAGAGATGCTGGGTATACTGGGAGAAGGATGCTGAATATGGAGCTGCCAGGGAAGAGGAGAAGAGGAAGGCCAGAGAGGAGGTTTATGGATGTGGTGAGGGAGGACATGCAGGTGGCTGGTGTGACAGAGGAAGATGCAGAGGAGAGGAAGACATGGAAACAGATGATCCGCTGTGGCGCCCCCTAACGGGAGCAGCCGAAAGTAGTAGTAGTAGTAGTTTGACAAAAACAAATTGTCCTTAAATCTGGACCAAACAAAGTTTATGTTGTTTGGAAATTATAAAATAAATATCAAAGTAAAAGTAGTGATAGACCATGTGCCGCTAGAAAGAGCACATGGAAATAAATGTCTAGGTGTGATACTAGACCACCCAATCTGCTGGAAGCCTCACATAACATGTGTGAGCAAAGCTGCAAGGAGCACTGCATCATGGGAAAAGCAAGACACATTCTGGACCATAAATGACTCGACACTCTGTGTTGTTCATTTATTTTACCATATCTGATCATCTGTGTGGAGGTATGAGTAACACCTACAACACCACCCTGCACCCATTATGTATACTACAACACCACCCTACAAACATTATGTACACTACAACACCACCCTACAACCATTATGTACACTACAACAGTAACCTACAACCATTATGTACACTACAACAGTAACCTACAACCATTATGTACACTACAACACCACCCTACAACCATTATGTACACTACAACACCAACCTACAACCATTATGTACACTACAACACCACCCTACAACCATTATGTACACTACAACAACCTACAACCATTATGTACACTACAACACCAACCCACAACCATTATGTACACTACAACACCAACCTACAACCATTATATAACTACAACACCAACCTACAACCATTATGTACACTACAACACTAACCTACAACCATTATGTACACTACAACACCAACCTACAACCATTATATAACTACAACACCAACCTACAACCATTATATAACTACAACACCACCCTACAACCATTATGTACACTACAACACCACCCTACAACCATTATGTACACTACAACACCACCCTACAACCATTATGTACACTACAACACTAACCTACAACCATTATGTACACTACAACACCAACCTACAACCATTATATAACTACAACACCACCCTACAACCATTATGTACACTACACCACCCTACAACCATTATATAACTACAACACCAACCTACAACCATTATGTACACTACAACACCACCCTACAACCATTATGTACACTACAACACCAACCTACAACCATTATATAACTACAACACCACCCTACAACCATTATGTACACTACAACACCACCCTACAACCATTATATAACTACAACACCAACCTACAACCATTATGTACACTACAACACCACCCTACAACCATTATGTACACTACAACACCACCCTACAACCATTATGTACACTACAACACTAACCTACAACCATTATGTACACTACAACACCAACCTACAACCATTATATAACTACAACACCACCCTACAACCATTATGTACACTACAACACCAACCTACAACCATTATGTACACTACAACACCAACCCACAACCATTATGTACACTACAACACTAACCTACAACCATTATGTACACTACAACACCAACCTACAACCATTATATAACTACAACACCAACCTACAACCATTATATAACTACAACACCAACCTACAACCATTATGTACACTACACCACCAACCTACAACCATTATATAACTACAACACCAACCTACAACCATTATATAACTACAACACCAACCTACAACCATTATGTACACTACAACACCAACCTACAACCATTATATAACTACAACACCAACCTACAACCATTATATAACTACAACACCAACCCACAACCATTATGTACACTACAGCAAGAGCCATGAGGTCAGTTAATAATGTGGGATTTGGTGAACACACCAACAAGCTGTTTTTAAAGTCAAGCGTCTTGAAGTTCAGGGATTTAGTGGAATTTAACACACAGCACAAATAATGTTCACAGCAAGAAACGCTCTACTACCCAGTACTATACATCTACTACCCAGTACTATACATCTACCACCCAGTACTATACATCTACTACCCAGTATTATACATCTACTACCCAGTACTATACATCTACTACCCGGTACTATACATCTACTACCCAGTACTATACATCTACTACCCAGTACTATACATCTACCACCCAGTACAATACATCTACTACCCAGTACTATACATCTACTACCCAGTACTATACATCTACTACCCAGTACTATACATCTACTACCCAGTACTATACATCTACCACCCAGTACAATACATCTACCACCCAGTACTATACATCTACTACCAGTACTATACATCTACTACCCAGTACTATACATCTACCACCCAGTACTATACATCTACCACCCAGTACAATACATCTACCACCCAGTACTATACATCTACTACCAGTACTATACATCTACTACCCAGTACTATACATCTACTACCCAGTACTATACATCTACCACCCAGTACTATACATCTACCACCCAGTACTATACATCTACTACCAGTACTATACATCTACTACCCAGCAATATACATCTACCACCCAGCAATATACATCTACCACCCGGTACTATACATCTACCACCCAGTACTATACATCTACTACCAGTACTATACATCTACTACCCAGCAATATACATCTACCACCCGGTACTATACATCTACCACCCGGTACTATACATCTACCACCCGGTACTATACATCTACCACCCGGTACTATACATCTACTACCCGGTACTATACATCTACCACCCAGTACTATACATCTACCACCCAGTACTATACATCTAACACCCAGTACTATACATCTACCACCCAGTACTATACATCTACCACCCAGTACTATACATCTATCACCCAGTACTATACATCTATCACCCAGTACTATACATCTACTACCCAGTACTATACATCTACCGCCCAGTAATATACATCTACCGCCCAGCAATATACATCTACTACCCAGCAATATACATCTACTACACAGTAATATACATCTACTACCCAGCAATATACATCTACTACCCAGTACTATACATCTATTACCCAGCAATATACATCTACTACCCAGTAATATACATCTACTACCCAGCAATATACATCTACTACCCAGTAATACACATCTACTGCCCAGTAATACACATATACTACCCAGTAATACACATCTACTGCCCAGTAATACACATCTACTACCCAGTAATATACATCTACTACCCAGTAATATACATCTACTGCCCAGTAATATATATCTACTACCCAGTAATACACATCTATTACCCAGTAATATACATCTACTACCCAGTAATATACATCTACTACCCAGCAATATACATCTACTACCCAGTAATATACATCTACTGCCCAGTAATACACATCTACTACCCAGTAATATATATCTACTACCCAGTAATATACATCTACTGCCCATCATACATCCACCATGTAACCAGTCATACACCCACCAGTAAACCAGTCAGACATCCACCATGTAACCAGTCATACACCCACCAGTAAACCAGTCAGACATCCACCATGTAACCAGTCATACATCCACCAGTAAACCAGTCAGACATCCACCATGTAACCAGTCATACACCCACCAGTAAACCAGTCATATACCCACCAGTAAACCAGTCAGACATCCACCATGTAACCAGTCATACACCCACCAGTAAACCAGTCATAAATCCACCATGTAAACCAGTCATACACCCACCATGTAACCAGTCATACATCCACCATGTAACCAGTCATACATCCACCATGTAACCAGTCATACATCCACCATGTAACCAGTCATACATCCACCATGTAACCAGTCATACATCCACCATGTAACCAGTCAGACATCCACCATGTAACCAGTCATACATCCACCATGTAACCAGTCAGACATCCACCATGTAAGCCAGTCATACATCCACCATGTAAGCCAGTCATACATCCACCATGTAACCAGTCATATACCCACCATGTAACCAGTCATACATCCACCATGTAACCAGTCATACACCCACCATGTAAACCAGTCATATACCCACCATGTAACCAGTCATACATCCACCATGTAACCAGTCAGACATCCGCCATGTAAACCAGTCATATACCCACCATGTAACCAGTCAGACATCCGCCATGTAACCAGTCATATACCCACCATGTAACCAGGCATACACCCACCATGTAACCAGTCAGACATCCGCCATGTAACCAGTCATATACCCACCATGTAACCAGTCATATACCCACCATGTAACCAGTCAGACATCCGCCATGTAACCAGTCATATACCCACCATGTAACCAGTCAGACATCCGCCATGTAACCAGTCATACACCCACCATGTAACCAGGCATACACCCACCATGTAACCAGTCAGACATCCGCCATGTAACCAGTCACATACCCACCATGTAACCAGTCATATACCCACCATGTAACCAGTCATATACCCACCATGTAACCAGTCATATACCCACCATGTAACCAGTCATATACCCACCATGTAACCAGTCATACATCCACCATGTAACCAGTCATACACCCACCATGTAACCAGTCATACACCCACCATGTAACCAGTCAGACATCCGCCATGTAAACCAGTCATATACCCACCATGTAACCAGTCATATACCCACCATGTAACCAGTCATATACCCACCATGTAACCAGTCATATACCCACCATGTAACCAGTCATACATCCACCATGTAACCAGTCATATACCCACCATGTAACCAGTCATACACCCACCATGTAACCAGTCATATACCCACCATGTAACCAGTCAGACATCCACCATGTAAGCCAGTCATACACCCACCATGTAACCAGTCATACACCCACCATGTAACCAGTCATTCATCCACCATGTAACCAGTCATATACCCACCATGTAACCAGTCATACACCCACCATGTAACCAGTCACATACCCACCATGTAACCAGTCATACATCCACCATGTAACCAGTCAGACATCCAACATGTAACCAGTCAGACACCCAACATGTAACCAGTCATACACCCACCATGTAACCAGTCAGACATCCACCATGTAACCAGTCAGACATCCACCATGTAACCAGTCAGACATCCACCATGTAACCAGTCATACACCCACCAGTAAACCAGTCATACACCCACCATGTAACCAGTCATACACCCACCATGTAACCAGTCATACATCCACCATGTAAACCAGTCATACACCCACCATGTAACCAGTCATACACCCACCATGTAACCAGTCATACGCCCACCATGTAAACCAGTCATATACCCACCATGTAACCAGTCAGACATCCACCATGTAACCAGTCATACATCCACCATGTAAACCAGTCATACACCCACCATGTAACCAGTAATACATCCACCATGTAACCAGTCATACACCCACCATGTAACCAGTCATATACCCACCATGTAACCAGTCATACATCCACCATGTAACCAGTCATACACCCACCATGTAACCAGTCATACATCCACCATGTAACCAGTCAGACATCCACCATGTAACCAGTCATACATCCACCATGTAACCAGTCATACATCCACCATGTAACCAGTCATACATCCACCATGTAACCAGTCATACACCCACCATGTAACCAGTCATACATCCACCATGTAACCAGTCATACACCCACCATGTAACCAGTCATACATCCACCATGTAACCAGTCATACATCCACCATGTAACCAGTCATATACCCACCATGTAACCAGTCATACATCCACCATGTAACCAGTCATACACCCACCATGTAACCAGTCAGACATCCAGCATGTAACCAGTCATACATCCACCATGTAACCAGTCATACATCCACCATGTAACCAGTCAGACATCCACCATGTAACTAGTCATACACCCACCATGTAACCAGTCATACATCCGCCATGTAACCAGTCATACACCCACCATGTAACCAGTCAGACATCCAGCATGTAACCAGTCATACACCCACCATGTAACCAGTCATACATCCACCATGTAACCAGTCAGACATCCACCATGTAACTAGTCATACACCCACCATGTAACCAGTCATACATCCGCCATGTAACCAGTCATACACCCACCATGTAACCAGTCATACACCCACCATGTAACCAGTCATATACCCACCATGTAACCAGTCATACACCCACCATGTAACCAGTCATATACCCACCATGTAACCAGTCATACATCCGCCATGTAACCAGTCATACATCCACCATGTAACCAGTCATATACCCACCATGTAACCAGTCATACATCCACCATGTAACCAGTCATACACCCACCATGTAACCAGTCAGACATCCAGCATGTAACCAGTCATACACCCACCATGTAACCAGTCATACATCCACCATGTAACCAGTCAGACATCCACCATGTAACTAGTCATACACCCACCATGTAACCAGTCATACATCCGCCATGTAACCAGTCATACATCCGCCATGTAACCAGTCATACACCCACCATGTAACCAGTCAGACATCCACCATGTAACCAGTCATACATCCACCATGTAACCAGTCAGACATCCAGCATGTAACCAGTCACATACCCACCATGTAACCAGTCATACACCCACCATGTAACCAGTCATACATCCACCATGTAACCAGTCATACACCCACCATGTAACCAGTCATACATCCACCATGTAACCAGTCATACATCCACCATGTAACCAGTCATACATCCACCATGTAACCAGTCATATACCCACCATGTAACCAGTCATACACCCACCATGTAACCAGTCAGACATCCAGCATGTAACCAGTCATACACCCACCATGTAACCAGTCATACATCCACCATGTAACCAGTCAGACATCCACCATGTAACTAGTCATACACCCACCATGTAACCAGTCATACATCCGCCATGTAACCAGTCAGACATCCACCATGTAACCAGTCATACATCCACCATGTAACTAGTCATACATCCACCATGTAACCAGTCATACATCCACCATGTAACCAGTCATACATCCGCCATGTAACCAGTCAGACATCCACCATGTAACCAGTCAGACATCCACCATGTAACCAGTCATACATCCACCATGTAACCAGTCAGACATCCACCATGTAACCTGTCAGACATCCACCATGTAACCAGTCAGACACCCACCATGTAACCAGTCAGACATCCACCATGTAACCAGTCATACATCCGCCATGTAACCAGTCATACATCCGCCATGTAACCAGTCATACACCCACCATGTAACCAGTCAGACATCCACCATGTAACCAGTCATACATCCACCATGTAACCAGTCAGACATCCAGCATGTAACCAGTCACATACCCACCATGTAACCAGTCATACACCCACCATGTAACCAGTCATACATCCACCATGTAACCAGTCATACACCCACCATGTAACCAGTCATACATCCACCATGTAACCAGTCATACATCCACCATGTAACCAGTCATACATCCACCATGTAACCAGTCATATACCCACCATGTAACCAGTCATACACCCACCATGTAACCAGTCAGACATCCAGCATGTAACCAGTCATACACCCACCATGTAACCAGTCATACATCCACCATGTAACCAGTCAGACATCCACCATGTAACTAGTCATACACCCACCATGTAACCAGTCATACATCCGCCATGTAACCAGTCAGACATCCACCATGTAACCAGTCATACATCCACCATGTAACTAGTCATACATCCACCATGTAACCAGTCATACATCCACCATGTAACCAGTCATACATCCGCCATGTAACCAGTCAGACATCCACCATGTAACCAGTCAGACATCCACCATGTAACCAGTCATACATCCACCATGTAACCAGTCAGACATCCACCATGTAACCTGTCAGACATCCACCATGTAACCAGTCAGACACCCACCATGTAACCAGTCAGACATCCACCATGTAACTAGTCATACACTCACCATGTAACCAGTCATACATCCACCATGTAACCAGTCATACACCCACCATGTAACTAGTCATACACCCGCCATGTAACCAGTCATACATCCGCCATGTAACCAGTCATACACCCACCATGTAACCAGTCAGACATCCACCATGTAACCAGTCATACATCCACCATGTAACCAGTCAGACATCCAGCATGTAACCAGTCACATACCCACCATGTAACCAGTCATACACCCACCATGTAACCAGTCATACATCCACCATGTAACCAGTCATACACCCACCATGTAACCAGTCATACATCCACCATGTAACCAGTCATACATCCACCATGTAACCAGTCATATACCCACCATGTAACCAGTCATACATCCACCATGTAACCAGTCATACACCCACCATGTAACCAGTCAGACATCCAGCATGTAACCAGTCATACACCCACCATGTAACCAGTCATACATCCACCATGTAACCAGTCAGACATCCACCATGTAACTAGTCATACACCCACCATGTAACCAGTCATACATCCGCCATGTAACCAGTCAGACATCCACCATGTAACCAGTCATACATCCACCATGTAACCAGTCATACATCCACCATGTAACCAGTCATACATCCACCATGTAACCAGTCATACATCCGCCATGTAACCAGTCAGACATCCACCATGTAACCAGTCAGACATCCACCATGTAACCAGTCATACATCCACCATGTAACCAGTCAGACATCCACCATGTAACCTGTCAGACATCCACCATGTAACCAGTCAGACACCCACCATGTAACCAGTCAGACATCCACCATGTAACTAGTCATACACCCACCATGTAACCAGTCATACATCCACCATGTAACCAGTCATACACCCACCATGTAACCAGTCATATACCCACCATGTAACCAGTCATACACCCACCATGTAACCAGTCATACATCCACCATGTAACCAGTCAGACATCCACCATGTAACCAGTCAGACATCCACCATGTAACCAGTCAGACATCCACCATGTAACCAGTCATACATCCACCATGTAACCAGTCATACACCCACCATGTAACCAGTCATACATCCACCATGTAACCAGTCAGACATCCACCACGTAAACCGGTCGTCCTCGTCTTGGAAGGAGGTTCCTTCTCATTGTTTCTGGTAGAAGACACGCTATTATTTGTCACTGAACAGGTTACAATGAATGTGTCCTCAGCATATAACGATCCTGTTGTATAGCAGCAGTGGGCATCTTCTTCTTTCCGCTGCCTTGCTCAGGGGCACAGATAGGAGTATTAACCCTAACATGCATGTCTTTTTGATGGTCGGTGGAAACCGGAGCACTCGGAGGAAACCTGCGCAGACACGGGAGAACATGCAAACTCCACATAGGAAGGAGCTGGGACGGCCTGGGGTTCAAACCCAGGACCTTCTTGCTGTGAGGCAACGGTGCTGACTACTGGGCCACCGTGCTGCCCCTGGGCATGTTTTACTGTAATACCATCAGGGCAATATCTTCTGTGGATTGGACCTTCAAATGGAACAGATGGCAGTAGCAAGTGATGCACAGTTCATGGTGCAAGCCTAAAGTCTTCCGGCTGAGTCATAATGGAACCTGAGATGATACGTGATGTCTGGTTTAACTTCTGGTTTAACTGGTTAAGCTACAGGAAACCGTTTAAAACCACTCCCCGTCTGTGCATTCTAATTTTTCCATCATCTTGCTTTTCTTGGTGAGAGCGACAAAAGACCGTCGACTTGTCACATCCTGAGGTAGACATCCAATTATTTTTAACTTATTCAGATTCAGATTCAGACAACTTTATTTATCCCAGAGGGGCAATTTAGTGTGTGTCCAGGGCAATTCTGGATGTTTTCTGTAATAATTCTAATATCATAAGGAGTTTTCTTGTAAAATGAAATATTATTCGCTGGAAAACCCTGTTTACATAGAATATAACCTATATTATAATCTATATTATATATCTGTTTACGGAAAATATAATCTATATTATAATCTATATTATATATCTGTTTACAGAGAATATAACCTATATTATAATCTATATTATATATCTGTTTACAGAGAATATAACCTATATTATATAGCTGTTTATATATCTGTTTACATAGAATATAATCTATATTATATATCTGTTTACATAGAATATAGTCTATATTATATAGTATCTGTTCATATATCTGTTTCCATAGAATATATTCTATATTATATATCTGGTTAGGGAATATAACCTATATTATATAACTGTTTACATAGAATATAATCTATATTATATATCTGTTTATATATCTGTTTACAGAGAATATAATCTATATTATATATCTGTTTACAGAGAATATAACCTATATTAAATATCTGTTTATATATCTGTTTACATAGAATATAATCTATATTATATATCTGTTTATATATCTGTTTACAGAGAATATAACCTATATTATATATCTGTTTATATATCTGTTTACAGAGAATATAACCTATATTATATATCTGTTTCCATAGAATATAATCTATATTATAGATCTGTTTCCATAGAATATAATCTATATTATATATCTGTTTACAGAGAATATAACCTATATTATATATCTGTTTATATATCTGTTTACAGAGAATATAACCTATATTATATATCTGTTTACATAGAATATAATCTATATTATATATCTGTTTCCATAGAATATAATCTATATTATATATCTGTTTACAGAGAATATAACCTATATTATATATCTGTTTATAGATCTGTTTCCATAGAATATAATCTATATTATAGATCTGTTTCCATAGAATATAATCTATATTGTATATCTGTTTACAGAGAATATAACCTATATTATAGATCTGTTTCCATAGAATATAATCTATATTATATATCTGTTTACAGAGAATATAACCTATATTATATATCTGTTTATATATCTGTTTACAGAGAATATAACCTATATTATATATCTGTTTCCATAGAATATAATCTATATTATAGATCTGTTTCCATAGAATATAATCTATATTATATATCTGTTTACAGAGGATATAACCTATATTATATATCTGTTTATATATCTGTTTACAGAGAATATAACCTATATTATATATCTGTTTATATATCTTTTTACAGAGAATATAACCTATATTATATATCTGTTTACACAGAATATAATCTATATTACATATCTGTATCCGGGTGCTTCAGTTTCCTCCCACAGTCCAAAGACATGTAGGTCAGGTGAATCGGCCGTACTAACTTGTCCCTAGGTATGAATGTGTATGTGTGTGTGTGTGTGTGTGTGGGCCCCGTGATGGACCCCAAGATCAGGATAAGCGGCTCAGAGAATGGATGGATGGATGGATGGAATAATATAACATCCATCCTTCCATCCATTATCCAAACCACTCATCCTGCTGTTGTCAACAGACAACTCGGTGAATATGTACCTTACGAGCAGCCTGGAATCCTTTAGCAAGCAGCTAAAGGTCACCTATTAACACAGCTGGGAGCAAAGTGCACAAAGTAGGCCATCAGGGGAATGTAAACCACGCCCCCAGCTCACAGCCCTGCTGGGCGAGAGGCAGAGCCCCTAGTGTCCGCCACAATATACAATATAAATTAATATATAACATAATATAATATCTTACTGTGATGATGTGGAGGTATATACTTTAGTTCATTGTGTTTTCAGTGATGTTGTAAGAAGAGAAAAATGTTGACTGTTGTTACCAATATTAGCAGTATGTTTACCAGTATTAGCAGTGTTGTTATCCGTATTGTTACCTGTATAAGCAGTGTTGTTACTAGTATTAGCAGTGTTGTTATCAGTATTGTTAGCAGTGGTGTTACCAGTATGTGTTGTTACCAGCATTAGCAGTATTATTAGTAGTACTATTACCAGTATTAACAGTATTATTACCAGTATTGTTACCATTTTTAGAAGTATTGTTACCAATATTAGCAGCGTTGTTACCGGTATTAGCAGTGTTGTTATCAGTATTGTTAGCAGTGGTGTTACCAGTATGTGTTGTTACCAGCGTTAGCAGTATTATTAGTAGTACTATTACCAGTATTAACAGTATTATTACCAGTATTGTTACCAGTATTAGCAGTGTTGTTACCAGTATTAGCAGTATTGTTACCAGTATTAGCAGTGTTGTTACCAGTATTAGCAGTATTGTTACCAATATTAGCAGTGTTGTTAGCAGTATTAGTAGTATTGTTACCAGTATTAGCAGTGTTGTTACCAGTATTAGCAGTATTGTTAGCAGTAGTAGTAGTATTGTTTGCAGCATTAGTAGTATTACTAGCAGTATTGTCACCAGTATTAGCAGTATTATTAGCAGTATTGTTAGCAGTATTAGCAGTATTGTTAGCAGTATTATTAGCAGTATTGTCACCAGTATTAGCAGTATTAGCAGCAGTAGTAGCATTATTAGCAGTATTGTTACCAGTATTAGCAGTATTGTTAGCAGCAGCAGTAGTAGCAGTATTATTAGCAGTATTGTCACCAGTATTAGCAGTATTGTTAGCAGTAGTAGTAGTAGTATTAGCAGTATTGTCACCAGTGTTAGCAGTATTGTTAGCAGTAGTAGTAGTATTAGCAGTGTTGTCACCAGTATTAGCACTATTGTTAGCAGTAGTAATATTATTATTAGCAGTACTGTCACCAGTATTAGCAGTATTGTTAGCAGTAGTAGTAGTATTATTTTCAGTACTGTCACCAGTATTAGCAGTATTGTTAGCAGTGGTAGTAGTAGTATTAGCAGTATTGTCACCAGTATTAGCAGTATTGTTAGCAGTAGTAGTAGTAGTAGTAGTAGTAGTATTAGCAGTATTGTCACCAGTATTAGCAGTATTATTAGCAGTATTGTTAGCAGTAGTAGTAGTATTAGCAGTATTGTTAGCAGTATTGTCACCAGTATTAGCAGTATTGTTAGCAGTAGTAGTAGTATTAGCAGTATTGTCACCAGTATTAGCAGTATTATTAGTAGTATTAGCGGTGTTGTCACCAGTATTAGCACTATTGTTAGCAGTATTGTTAGCAGTAGTAGTATTATTATTTGCAGTACTGTCACCAGTATTAGCAGTATTGTTAGCAGTAGTAGTAGTATTATTTGCAGTACTGTCACCAGTATTAGCAGTGTTGTTGGTGATACAACCTTCTGTTTGAGAGATTCAAGGACCCCACAAGTCATTAATTTGTCCGTTTCTAGTGTTTATGGCAGTAGAAGAAATGAAAGAGAAGATAATATTATTAATAATAATAATAATATATCATTTCTATAGTGCTTTGGGTATCAAGATAAGCTCTATATAAATGTAATATATTATTATTATTATTATTATTAAGAGAAGAGAGGCAGACAGAGGAGTCTGTACGTTTGACCTGTTTTATTTTACTTTTCCTTCTAATGAGCTGAAAAAAATAACTCAAACTAAACCAACACGGGACTCTAATCTAAAACTAAATTAAAATCCATCTAAACTAATGTATACTAAATTAAAACTTTTCTATAACTTATTGTATATTTCTGATATCTTAATGTTTATCTCTTTCACCTCACATTCTGAAGGTTATCTGTTTGATTGATTCCTACTCATCTGTGTGTGTGGGGATGGATGGATGGTATAGATGAAGGATGGATGGATAGAAGGTTGGATGGATGGATGGATGGATGGTATAGATGATGAATGGAAGGATGGATGGTATAGATGGTGGATGGATAGAAGGTTGGATGGATGGATGGATTGGTGGTATAGATGATAGATGGATGGAAGGTTGGATAGATGGATGGTATAGATGATGGATGGAAGGTTGGTTGGATAGATAGATGGATGGTATGTCATGGGTGGTTCAACCTCCCTAAGTTCTCCCACACAACTCCCCTTCTCATGTCCCTACACTGGCTCCCAGGAGCTGCTCGCATCCAGTTTAAGACTCTGGTGCTGGCCTACAGGGCAGTGAAAGGAACAGTGGTGGAATGAACTCCCCACTGATGTCAGGACAGCGGAGTCGCTGCCCATCTTTCAGCGCAGGTTGAAAACTCCCCTCTTCAAGAACTACTACCCTGTTACTTGCTCTTAGTACTTATTGTATTCACTCATTTAAACAACAAATCTCTTTCTTGCACTTTTACTTTAGCACTGGTTTTACTCTTAGATGCTTGTTTTAGATGCAATTATGACCTCTGATGACTAGTAGTTCTCCTGATCTCCTACGTTAAATGATGCTCTTATTGTAAGTCGCTTTGGATAAGAGCGTCGGCTAAATGACTGTAATGTCATGTAATGGTATAGATGATGGATGGAAGGTTAGATGGACGGATGGATTGATGGATGGTATAGATGATGGATGGATGGATGGTATAGATGATGGATGGAAGGTTGTGTGGACGGATGGATGGTATAGATGATGGATGGTATAGATAATGGATGGAAGGTTGTGTGGATGGATGGAAGGTTGGATGGATGGATGGATGGATGGATGGTATAGATAATGGATGGATGGATTGATGGATGGTATAGATAATGGATGGAAGGTTGTGTGGATGGATGGAAGGTTGTGTGGATGGATGGATGGAATAGATGATGGATGGATGGAATAGATGATGGATGGTATAGATAATGGATGGAAGGTTGTGTGGATGGAAGGTTGGATGGATGGATGGATGGTATAGATAATGGATGGAAGGTTGTGTGGATGGATGGATGGTATAGATGATGGATGGAAGGTTGTGTGGATGGATGGATGGATGGTATAGATGATGGATGGATGGATGGAATAGATGATGGATGGAAGGTTGTGTGGATGGATGGATGGAATAGATGATGGATGGAAGGTTGTGTGGATGGATGGATGGAATAGATGATGGATGGATGGATGGTATAGATGATGGATGGATGGAATAGATGATGGATGGAAGGTTGTGTTGATGGATGGATGGAATAGATGATGGATGGAAGGTTGTGTGGATGGATGGATGGAATAGATGATGGATGGATGGAAGGTATAGATGATGGATGGAAGGTTGTGTGGATGGATGGATGGAATAGATGATGGATGGAAGGTTGTGTGGATGGATGGATGGAAGGTATAGATGATGGATGGAGGGATAAAGTTGACTCTGACCTGTACTAGAGTGATGAGCAGCGGTCTAGACCTTGCTTCACTAAGCTAGACTAGAGGTGTTTGTGTTGTAGGATGGTTCGGAGTTCTCTTAGCTGGAAGGAAGATATGTTAAAGGAGGCTCGTGTGTGGAGACAGGCTAGAGTTAATCACGCTTATCTAAATGAAACCAGACCAACCCGGATGCACATGTTGAGTAGATATCCCAGACGTGAGAACCAAATACAAAAGAAACCAGTAGCAAGTACTGAAGTGAGCAGGTATAAAAACTAATCCCTCAACAGCTTTTGGTTGTATTTATGACAGCATGTCAATGATCCTAAGTCAGTTGCTCAAATAAATGACCCACACTGAGGGGTTTAAAAAGCCGTGATACAGAGCGCAGCTTGTTCACATGAAATATTCCTCTTGTCCTTCTAAAAGGCCTGCAGAGGGAATGCACACCCGGGAGTGGATTATTTGTGTTATTCTTGGGATGTCTGACAAAAGTATTTTCTTTTCTTTAATTCTTTCCTCTCAACAGGCTGCTGGAAGTGGTCTGACATTGCTGTCATGATGTCAAACCGGGACATTCTGCTGCAGGTCTTGACTGAGCTTGAGCCACTGGAGCTGAAGCAGTTTCAGTATTGTTTGACCCACAAGGTCCTGAAGACCTTCGTCCCCATCCCGGGATACCACCTTGGATCTGCTGATGCTGACAGCATCATCAAGGCCATGCTGAGGTATTATGGAGAGGAGGATGCCGTGAGGATAATGGCAGAGATTATCAGTTCCTTCGGAATTGTCTGTCACAGCGATCAGTTTCTCCGACATGGCTCTCCGACCCTTTTCCATTCACAGACCAAATGGTCACCAAAACACATCCCGGACCTCATCCAGAGCCTCCGCAGGGAGCTGGTGTGCAGAATACGACATGTTGGCCTTGTTCTCTGCACTTTGCTGAAACATGGCATTCTGGATGAAGCACAGAGCGAAGCTGTCAGAATCTATGCCAGTCAGAGGGAAAAGAACCGGGCCCTCGTGGACCTGGTCCTGAGGAAGGGCGCTGACACTCTGGGAGGCTTCTATGAGGCTTTGTGTCAATGTGAACCACTCTTGATGGAGGAGCTGAGGGCTCATCCAGCTGTCTCCAAGGTGCGGTGAGAAAATTGATTTGTTCCATAATATTTTTGTAGTCAAGGAACTGAACCATATTCCTGTGGTCCATGACAGCTTGGCCAATGCTGGAAAACAGACAACAAAGACTCTAGCCTTGATGGACATTGAATAGATAACGAATCTGTTGTGGTGGTGCCAGCTGGTCCTCTTAACATCCCTCCATCTTCTCCTGGTCCTTCTCTGTGGAGGGGCTCTCAGTGTAAGAGGTTTGCTGGCTGGCAGGAAAGTTGTTGACATTGCTCACTGCTGACCTGAGTGTCCTACACCACAGGAATAGAAAGCCCGATTCCTTAAACTGAACCCTCTTCACGTTTATTCATATTCCATGATCTGTCTTTACTGTAAGTACGTAGAGCCTGTTTCCCCACCATTTAGTCAGTCAGGGCCACCGTAATGCACAGTCGTAGACAGTCTCTCTCTCCCGGGTCCCTTTTAGAGAAGGTAGGATTGTGACATTTCATGTGCTCTAAATAAATGGTCTAAATATTCCTGTAGAATATTAAATGTCCCATATGCCCTCACATTAAACTCAGCTATTCTGTGTTGCTTTCAGGAGCCACTGACAGTTCCAGTCATCAGGATTTTGTTGGGGACGTTGGTATCAGATGAGCTGATGGCATTCCAGTGGTATCTCACACAGCATGCCATGGCAGGCCACCCTCCTGTTGACAGGCAGCAGCTGGTGGAAGCAGACAGTCTGGAGACAGAGAAGGTTCTGGAGAGACACTACGGTCCTGAACAGGCCACCATGGTTGCCCTGCAAACCTTCCAGAAGATCATTCCAGAGCAAAGTACGTCATCCATGACTTGACCTGACTTACTGAACAGAACAATGACGTGAGGACTTAGACAAGTTACACCAGGAAAGACAAGATGCAGAAACAATGTGTATTACATTATTCCAAAGGTTGATGTTGACCCTGACGCTGATGACAGTTTAAGGGTATAAGACCCGACAATAAGTCGGATCTGAAGATCTGCCCCAAGGGGAGCCATAGACGGGCCCTTGATACTGGTGGTCCTGGAGAAGTGGCCAAGGGTGTAGGTCACAACGACAACACAGACACATCAGACACAGAAACCTAAACACTACATGGCAGGGATGGACAACTCTGATGGCAGAGAGGGCCACAAAACTTTTATCCTCACTACCAGAGGGCCAGACCGGGACCGTGCACTTCCACCAGTGGGGTACTGTAACCCCATCACTCAATTATCCAATTATAGCTGCTCATTTAATGGAAAGAATAAAACATATACCAGTCATCAAAGTTTATCATACCAGCGTTTCTATTTAGTCAGCTTAACACAGAAACAAAACGTCCACATTCCTGAGTGATGCACCAGTCTTTCAGCGCAACGGGCTCTCAGAAACCACCATTCAGTAATGGTGCAGCAGTTCACATCCACACGAACAGCTACAACAGCTAATACTCCAGTTTGTAGTGCATTTCCCTCGGCTCTCCCATTCCACGACATGTCTCAAAGAGACACGCATCCAGCTCAGAATGGTGAAATGGTAAACGGGCTGCATTTATACGGCGCTTGTCTAGCCTGCCAACCACAGAACCTTCTACGGACCCATGTGGGGAGTTTCAGCGGCCTCATCAGTGTAGAAACGTGTGTTGGATGGGGGAACACTGTAAAAAGCGCCTTGATCCAGGTCTGATTTGTTTCTGTGTCTGCTCTGTACTTGAGACATGTTCTCCCCCAATCGGAGACATCTTTGTGCATGTCTTCACGGGCAGGAAAGTGTGCTACATTTGGATGTTTGGATGGAAACCTTCTTTGAACAGGGCTAATTTACGCTTAAACGCGTTCATGCGTGCATGGAGATGTGGCACAGTCTGGCCTCTCCCCTGCAACGGCATGTGAAGGTGTTTAAGATGCGAGGGGATATCCGCAAGGAAGGCCGTGTCGCAGAGACAACCTGTATCCCTGAGTTGACTGCACATCGAATGCTGCCCCCCCCCCCAGAACACTGGGATTTCAGTGTGCCGCCCCAAAACCCTCTCCCAGCACTTCCCGCGGCTCATCCATCTGATCTCAGTGTGCGTCTGTAAATCCCCACAAGCGGCAGCCACTACATCCCAAAATGCTGCAAACCTCCCTTGTTTGAGAGACCTGTTCCCCCCTCGAATGAGATTGGTAACCTTGGTAACTAAATCCATGACATGGCTGAAGTTCATCGTCTTGGCACAGAGGGCCTCCTCAAAATGAAATAGGATTTAGCCTCTTGTAGCAAACTCGGGGGGGGGGGGGCAGCCCGGGAATACCGAAGTGTAACATGCATGGATAAGCTGACTCGCTGGCCCTTGGCTAACGGGTCGGACCCTTTAGGTGACAGGTTAACGATGTCACCCGTGGTGCGGGAGACCCGGGTTCGCGTCCTGGCTGCGGCGGTGTTAATTTCTCACAGTCTGATATTGATAGAAAGCCCCTTAGTTTTGAAAGGTTTTTAAGATGGTAGAAGGCTGATCTTGTGAGATGATTGATGATGTGGCTCTTAAAATTTAGATCACTGTCTATGATTACACCAAGATTTCTAGCTTCACCTTTGCACTCCAGAGACAAAGAGCTGAGATGAGCTGCAATTCTTTGTCTCTGAGTCTTTGCACCAAAAATAAGTATTTCTGTGTTGTCTTTGTTCAGTTGTAAAAAGTTCTCTGACATCCATAGATTAATATCGTCGATACACTGAGTTAGGGAACGTATGGGAGTTAGGTCATCAGAAGATAGGGATATGTACAGTTGTGAATCATCTGCATAATTATGGTAATTTATTTTGTGTTTCTGTATAATGTGCAAGTGGGAGAATATAGAGATTGAATAGTAGTGGTCCAAGAATCGAACCTTGGGGTACCCCACACATTAGACCCACTTTGTCCGAGGAAAAATCTCCAATAGACACAAAGAACTGCCTGTCCTGTAGGTATGTTCTAAACCAGCTGAGAACCGGGCCGGAAAGGCCGACCCATTTTTCTAATCTCTCTAGCAAAATATCATGATCAACAGTGTCGAAAGCAGCACTGAGATCCAGGAGCACAAGAACAGACCATTTATTAGAATCAGTGTTCATATGCAGATCATTCACAACTTTGATAAGTGCTGTTTCTGTGCTATGGTGAGATGGAAAACCTGATTGACAAATGTCTAGAAGGTTGTTAGATATTAAATAGTTATTAACTCGAGAATAAACTGTTTTTTCAAGGATTGTGCTGAGGAGTGGTGAGTTGGAGCTCAGTGGGCATTTGAACGGGTTTGTATATGGCTTTGGTCTGACGTCTTGTTCCATCTTTAATCTGTGGTATGGTTCGTTGAACAGTTCTGGTCTTGGCCTGGGGTTCGATACGGGTGGGGCTTCCCGACCTCAAGTTGCTGGTCTTAAAGGAAATAACACCTGTCTTCTCAGCTGGTTCCCATGGGTTAATGTTCTGGAGTGTGACGTTCCTTTCATGTTACTCGGTGTTCTGATGAAAGGTTCGTCTATGATGGCGGTTCCCCTGCAGGTAGCGATGTCTACGCTTGTTACGTCCTGCGCTCGTTTTGGGTTGCTTGTTGGTCCGAAACCCCCGCCCTCCACCCTTTCCTTCATTTCCTATGCAGAGTACCACGTGTCTGTCGCTATAGCCTTATAACGCTTAGTGGTTATTCTTCAGTGGGCCCTGTGTGACGGCCCGGCGGCCTGTCCAGGCTGTCTCCCGGTGCCCCCCCGCCCCCACCCCCCGCCCTCCCTCCACCCTTTCCTTCATTTCCTATGCAGAGTACCACGTGTCTGTCGCTATAGCCTTATAACGCTTAGTGGTTATTCTTCAGTGGGCCCTGTGTGACGGCCCGGCGGCCTGTCCAGGCTGTCACCCGGTGCCCCCCCGCCCCCACCCCCACACCCCCCGCCCTCCACCCTTTCCTTCATTTCCTATGCAGAGTACCACGTGTCTGTCGCTATAGCCTTATAACGCTTAGTGGTTATTCTTCAGTGGGCCCTGTGTGACGGCCCGGCGGCCTGTCCAGGCTGTCACCCGGTGCCCCCCCGCCCCCACCCCCCCGCCCGCCGCCCAGTGGCTGCTGGGATAGGCTGCAGCATGAGCAGTTGGGCTGATGGACGGATGGTAAATGGGTGTTACTGTGTTCCAGGTTTTGTTCTGAGAGGGGAGCTGCTGTCTGGCTCTGCTGTGTCAACAGGAGGCGCCGAACCCACCAGAACAGAACGGGACTCGGCTGTGATACCGGTAAACCACCAACTTCACCTCTTCACCTGTTTGGACTACAGTCACACTTACTTCATTCATTCCTCTGTGTGTGTGAGTGAGTGTGTGTGTTGGCCCTGTGATGGCCTGGCGGCCTGTCCAGGGTGTCTCCCCGCCTGTCGCCCAGTGACTGCTGGGTTAGGCTCCAGCATCCCCGCCACCCTGAGAGCAGGGTGAGCGGTTTGGATGATGGATGGATGGAAGACAGGGGGGTCCGGGTAGTATGGCGGTCTGTTCCATTGCCTACTAACACGGGGATCGTCGGTTCAAATCCCTGTGTTGCCTCCGGCTTGGCAGACATCCCTACAGACACAACCAGCTGTGTCTATGTGTCCTGGTTGCTACACTAGCGCCTCCTCTGGTCGGTCCGGGTGCCTGTTTGGGGGGGGGGGACTAGCATGATCCGCCCATGCGCTACGTCCCCCTGGTGAAACTCCTCACTGTCAGGTGAAAAGAAGCGGCTGGTGACTCCACGTGTATGGGAGGAGGCATGTGGTAGTCTGCAGCCCTCCCCGAATCAGCAGAGGGGGTGGAGCAGAGACCGGGACGGCTCGGAAGAGTGGGGAGGCAGGTCGGATACAGTTGGGGAGAAAAAGGGAAATCCACATAATAATAATAGTAATAACAACAATAACGATAATAGTAATAGCAGTAGTAATAATAATAATTCCTGCCATGCAGTCAATCATATTTATTTCTATTTTGCAAATTAATTTCTGAAGACTTTAAATTTAATTCATTCATTCATCAGCCGCTTCTCCGGGGTGGGGTTGCGGTGGCAGCAAGTTGAGTAGGGAACTCCAGACCTCCCTCTCCCCAGCAGCGCCCTCCAGCGCCTCCTGGGGGCTCCCACGGCGTTCCTTGCTGAGCTGAGGGTCTGTGTGCCCACTCTGTGCTTGGCCATAGTGACCAAAGGCTGAGATACACTGAGAGAATGGTGGAGACTGAACACCACCAGCAGCAGAGTTACACGTTTCTGCTGCTTCAGTACTCACCCACCTTCCTCTCGTTAGTCGAGACTGAACACCACCAGCAGCAGTGTTACACGTTTCTGCTGCTTCAGTACTCACTCACCTTCCTCTCGTTAGTCGAGACTGAACACCACCAGCAGCAGAGTTACACGTTTCTGCTGCTTCAGTACTCACCCACCTTCCTCTTGTTAGTCGAGACTGAACACCACCAGCAGCAGTGTTACACGTTTCTGCTGCTTCAGTACTCACTCACCTTCCTCTCGTTAGTCGAGACTGAACACCACCAGCAGCAGAGTTACACGTTTCTGCTGCTTCAGTACTCACCCACCTTCCTCTCGTTAGTCGAGACTGAACACCACCAGCAGCAGAGTTACACGTTTCTGCCGCTTCAGTACACACTCACCTTCCTCTCGTTAGTCGAGACTGAACACCACCAGCAGCAGAGTTACACGTTTCTGCTGCTTCAGTACTCACCCACCTTCCCCTCGTTAGTCGAGACTGAACACCACCAGCAGCAGCGTTACCTGCAGAGTTACACGTTTCTGCTGCTTCAGTACTCACCCACCTTCCTCTCATTAGTCGAGACTGAACACCACCAGCAGCAGCGTTACCTGCAGTTACATGTTTCTGCTGCTGCAGTACTCACTCACCTTCCTGTCATTAGTCGAGACTGAACACCACCAGCAGTTACACGTTTCTGCTGCTTCAGTACTCACTCACCTTCCTCTCGTTAGTCGAGACTGAACACCACCAGCAGCAGAGTTACACGTTTCTGCTGCTTCAGTACTCACCCACCTTCCTCTCGTTAGTCGAGACTGAACACCACCAGCAGCAGAGTTACACGTTTCTGCTGCTTCAGTACTCACTCACCTTCCTCTCCTTTGTCCAGGTGGACATGACACCTGAAGTGCACAAGGAGGGCAACATGTACCGGTAAGCCAGGCATCACATTAGTAAAACACAAATACATGCACACCAAAATACACATACTATATTCAAATACATCCAGTACACACTATACTTACAGACAGACACTGTTCATGTACTCATACAGTGATACAGCAATACAATAAATGCCATTCTATGTAACACAAATGGCGCACACTTAATCAGAGGATCAGAACCAGAACCACGTTTACCGGCCATGTGGGTCTGCACACACACGGACTGTGACTCTGCTGTCCTACCTCTACTGAACAGAGAATAACAACACTACTACACAACTCTCCCAGTGTACTGAACATAGAATAACGACACTACTACACAACTCTCTCAGTGTACTGAACGTAGAATAACAACACTACTACACAACTCTCTCAGTGTACTGAACATAGAATAACAACACTACTACACAACTCTCGGTGTACTTAACGTAGAATAACAACACTACTACACAACTCTCCCAGCGTACTGAACATAGAATAACAACACTACTACACAACTCTCTGTGTACTGAACATAGAATAACGACACTACTACACAACTCTCTGTGTACTGAACATAGAATAACAACACTACTACACAACTCTCTGTGTACTTACCATAGAATAACGACACTACTACACAACTCTCTGTGTACTGAACATAGAATAACAACACTACTACACAACTCTCCCAGCGTACTGAACATAGAATAACAGCACTACTACACAACTCTCTCAGTGTACTGAACATAGAATAACAGCACTACTACACAACTCTCCCAGCGTACTGAACATAGAATAACAACACCACTACACAACTCTCCCAGCGTACTGAACATAGAATAACAGCACTACTACACAACTCTGTGTACTGAACATAGAATAACAACACCACTACACAACTCTCCCAGCGTACTGAACATAGAATAACAGCACTACTACACAACTCTCTGTGTACCGAACATAGAATAACAACACTACTACACAACTCTCTCACTGCTACAGTGTACAGTATATACAACATGTACAGTATGTACAACATATACAGTACAGTATAAAATATGTACACTACAGTATATACAACGTGTACAGTACAGTATGTAAAACACGTACAGTATAAAACATGCACAGTACAGTATAAAATATGTATAGTACAGTATGTACAGTACAGTACAGTATATACAACATATACAACATGTACTGTACAGTATAAAATATGTACAGTACAGTATATACAACACGTACAGTACAGTATATACAGCATGTACAGTACAGTATGTACAACATGTACAGTATATACAGCATGTACAGTACAGTATGTACAACATATACAGTACAGTATGTAAAGCATGTACAGTACAGTATATACAACATGTACAGTACAGTATATACTGCATGTACAGTAGTATATACTACATGTATAGTACAGCATATACATGTACAGTATATACAGCATGTACAGTATATACTACATGTACACTACAGTATATACAACGTGTACAGTACAGTATGTAAAACATGTACAGTACAGTATATACAACACGTACAGTACAGTATAAAATATGTACAGTACAGCATATACAACACGTACAGTATAAAACATGCACAGTACAGTATAAAATATGTATAGTACAGTATGTACAGTACAGTACAGTATATACAACATATACAACATGTACTGTACAGTATAAAATATGTACAGTACAGTATATACAACACGTACAGTACAGTATATACAGCATGTACAGTACAGTATGTACAACATGTACAGTATATACAGCATGTACAGTACAGTATGTACAACATATACAGTACAGTATGTAAAGCATGTACAGTACAGTATATACAACATGTACAGTACAGTATATACTGCATGTACAGTAGTATATACTACATGTATAGTACAGCATATACATGTACAGTATATACAGCATGTACAGTATATACTACATGTACAGTACAGTATATACAGCATGTACAGTACAGTGTGTACAACATGTACAGTACAGTATATACAGCATGTACAGTACAGTATATACTACATGTACAGTACAGTATATACAGCATGTACAGTACAGCATGTACAGTACAGTATATACTACATGGTGGATTTATTGACAGTGTTGAGAGTTCATTTGAATGACAGCCCACAGAAAGAAAGTGTTTTTATATCTGGTTGTTTTGGGGTACAGTGCTCTGTAGCGCCTCCCAGAGGGGAGGAGTTGGAACAGGTTGTGACCAGGGTGTGATGGTCTGCAGTGATGTTGCCTGCCCGTCTCCTGAGTCTGGAGGTGTGTAAGTCCTGAATGGACGGCAGGTTGGCACCAATGATTCCTCTGCAGACCTAACTGTCTGTTGTGGTCTGTCCCTGTCCTGGTTGGTGGTCCATCCAGACCAGACAGTGATGGAGGTGCAGAGGACAGACTGGGTTACTGCAGTGTAGACCTGAATCAGCAGTTCCTGAGACAGGTTGAACTTCCTGAGCTGGTGGAGAAAGTACATCCTCTGCTGATAGATACTGCACATACTCTACTTATGTACATGCAGACATGCTGTACATACTTACATACACACATGCATACATACACACACACAGATATATATATATACATACAGGAGTACATAGATGCAGATTGTCCCTGCATACATGTCTGTACTGTACATGTGTGTCCTTGGTGTCCGCAGGTTACAGTGTCCGTGGGCTGGGGTGTTTCGCTGCAGCGTCACCGGCCTGGTGTTTGAGGGGGATGGAGAGGTCATCTACTGGTCTGTTGCCTGGGACCGCAGGTTTCTGAACTCCAAAGGCCTGAAACCTGCAGGGCCGCTCTTCAAGTTCACCTGTCTGAGCGGCTCGTTCTCCAGACTGCAACTCCCACACTGCCAGATGTCCTCCGGTCAGCACAAACGCAAGACACATGTCCATGTTTCACTCGTCTATGTTCTCTCTGTTGGCGTGTTGTGGTTAAACCAGCAGGAGTGAGAGGATCTGATAGAAAGACACCGTCCAAGCTAGGAAGCTGCTGTTAGGCAGGCTGAAGGACAGGTGGAGGAAGGACGAGTACCGTGTTGTGGTTAAACCAGCAGGAGTGAGAGGATCTGATAGAAAGACACCGTCCAAGCTAGGAAGCTGCTGTTAGGCAGGCTGAAGGACAGGTGGAGGAAGGAGGAGTACCGTGTTGTGGTTAAACCAGCAGGAGTGAGAGGATCTGATAGAAAGACACCGTCCAAGCTAGGAAGCTGCTGTTAGGCAGGCTGAAGGACAGGTGGAGGAGTACCGTGTTGTGGTTAAACCAGCAGGAGTGAGAGGATCTGATAGAAAGACACCGTCCAAGCTAGGAAGCTGCTGTTAGGCAGGCTGAAGGACAGGTGGAGGAAGGACGAGTACCGTGTTGTGGTTAAACCAGCAGGAGTGAGAGGATCTGATAGAAAGACACCGTCCAAGCTAGGAAGCTGCTGTTAGGCAGGCTGAAGGACAGGTGGAGGAAGGAGGAGTACCGTGTTGTGGTTAAACCAGCAGGAGTGAGAGGATCTGATAGAAAGACACCGTCCAAGCTAGGAAGCTGCTGTTAGGCAGGCTGAAGGACAGGTGGAGGAAGGAGGAGTACCGTGTTGTGGTTAAACCAGCAGGAGTGAGAGGATCTGATAGAAAGACACCGTCCAAGCTAGGAAGCTGCTGTTAGGCAGGCTGAAGGACAGGTGGAGGAAGGAGGAGTACCGTGTTGTGGTTAAACCAGCAGGAGTGAGAGGATCTGATAGAAAGACACCGTCCAAGCTAGGAAGCTGCTGTTAGGCAGGCTGAAGGACAGGTGGAGGAAGGACGAGTACCGTGTTGTGGTTAAACCAGCAGGAGTGAGAGGATCTGATAGAAAGACACCGTCCAAGCTAGGAAGCTGCTGTTAGGCAGGCTGAAGGACAGGTGGAGGAGTACCGTGTTGTGGTTAAACCAGCAGGAGTGAGAGGATCTGATAGAAAGACACCGTCCAAGCTAGGAAGCTGCTGTTAGGCAGGCTGAAGGACAGGTGGAGGAAGGAGGAGTACCGTGTTGTGGTTAAACCAGCAGGAGTGAGAGGATCTGATAGAAAGACACCGTCCAAGCTAGGAAGCTGCTGTTAGGCAGGCTGAAGGACAGGTGGAGGAAGGAGGAGTACCGTGTTGTGGTTAAACCAGCAGGAGTGAGAGGATCTGATAGAAAGACACCGTCCAAGCTAGGAAGCTGCTGTTAGGCAGGCTGAAGGACAGGTGGAGGAAGGACGAGTACCGTGTTGTGGTTAAACCAGCAGGAGTGAGAGGATCTGATAGAAAGACACCGTCCAAGCTAGGAAGCTGCTGTTAGGCAGGCTGAAGGACAGGTGGAGGAAGGAGGAGTACCGTGTTGTGGTTAAACCAGCAGGAGTGAGAGGATCTGATAGAAAGACACCGTCCAAGCTAGGAAGCTGCTGTTAGGCAGGCTGAAGGACAGGTGGAGGAGTACCGTGTTGTGGTTAAACCAGCAGGAGTGAGAGGATCTGATAGAAAGACACCGTCCAAGCTAGGAAGCTGCTGTTAGGCAGGCTGAAGGACAGGTGGAGGAAGGACGAGTACCGTGTTGTGGTTAAACCAGCAGGAGTGAGAGGATCTGATAGAAAGACACCGTCCAAGCTAGGAAGCTGCTGTTAGGCAGGCTGAAGGACAGGTGGAGGAAGGAGGAGTACCGTGTTGTGGTTAAACCAGCAGGAGTGAGAGGATCTGATAGAAAGACACCGTCCAAGCTAGGAAGCTGCTGTTAGGCAGGCTGAAGGACAGGTGGAGGAAGGAGGAGTACCGTGTTGTGGTTAAACCAGCAGGAGTGAGAGGATCTGATAGAAAGACACCGTCCAAGCTAGGAAGCTGCTGTTAGGCAGGCTGAAGGACAGGTGGAGGAAGGAGGAGTACCGTGTTGTGGTTAAACCAGCAGGAGTGAGAGGATCTGATAGAAAGACACCGTCCAAGCTAGGAAGCTGCTGTTAGGCAGGCTGAAGGACAGGTGGAGGAAGGACGAGTACCGTGTTGTGGTTAAACCAGCAGGAGTGAGAGGATCTGATAGAAAGACACCGTCCAAGCTAGGAAGCTGCTGTTAGGCAGGCTGAAGGACAGGTGGAGGAGTACCGTGTTGTGGTTAAACCAGCAGGAGTGAGAGGATCTGATAGAAAGACACCGTCCAAGCTAGGAAGCTGCTGTTAGGCAGGCTGAAGGACAGGTGGAGGAAGGAGGAGTACCGTGTTGTGGTTAAACCAGCAGGAGTGAGAGGATCTGATAGAAAGACACCGTCCAAGCTAGGAAGCTGCTGTTAGGCAGGCTGAAGGACAGGTGGAGGAAGGAGGAGTACCGTGTTGTGGTTAAACCAGCAGGAGTGAGAGGATCTGATAGAAAGACACCGTCCAAGCTAGGAAGCTGCTGTTAGGCAGGCTGAAGGACAGGTGGAGGAAGGACGAGTACCGTGTTGTGGTTAAACCAGCAGGAGTGAGAGGATCTGATAGAAAGACACCGTCCAAGCTAGGAAGCTGCTGTTAGGCAGGCTGAAGGACAGGTGGAGGAAGGAGGAGTACCGTGTTGTGGTTAAACCAGCAGGAGTGAGAGGATCTGATAGAAAGACACCGTCCAAGCTAGGAAGCTGCTGTTAGGCAGGCTGAAGGACAGGTGGAGGAGTACCGTGTTGTGGTTAAACCAGCAGGAGTGAGAGGATCTGATAGAAAGACACCGTCCAAGCTAGGAAGCTGCTGTTAGGCAGGCTGAAGGACAGGTGGAGGAAGGACGAGTACCGTGTTGTGGTTAAACCAGCAGGAGTGAGAGGATCTGATAGAAAGACACCGTCCAAGCTAGGAAGCTGCTGTTAGGCAGGCTGAAGGACAGGTGGAGGAAGGAGGAGTACCGTGTTGTGGTTAAACCAGCAGGAGTGAGAGGATCTGATAGAAAGACACCGTCCAAGCTAGGAAGCTGCTGTTAGGCAGGCTGAAGGACAGGTGGAGGAAGGAGGAGTACCGTGTTGTGGTTAAACCAGCAGGAGTGAGAGGATCTGATAGAAAGACACCGTCCAAGCTAGGAAGCTGCTGTTAGGCAGGCTGAAGGACAGGTGGAGGAAGGAGGAGTACCGTGTTGTGGTTAAACCAGCAGGAGTGAGAGGATCTGATAGAAAGACACCGTCCAAGCTAGGAAGCTGCTGTTAGGCAGGCTGAAGGACAGGTGGAGGAAGGACGAGTACCGTGTTGTGGTTAAACCAGCAGGAGTGAGAGGATCTGATAGAAAGACACCGTCCAAGCTAGGAAGCTGCTGTTAGGCAGGCTGAAGGACAGGTGGAGGAGTACCGTGTTGTGGTTAAACCAGCAGGAGTGAGAGGATCTGATAGAAAGACACCGTCCAAGCTAGGAAGCTGCTGTTAGGCAGGCTGAAGGACAGGTGGAGGAAGGAGGAGTACCGTGTTGTGGTTAAACCAGCAGGAGTGAGAGGATCTGATAGAAAGACACCGTCCAAGCTAGGAAGCTGCTGTTAGGCAGGCTGAAGGACAGGTGGAGGAAGGAGGAGTACCGTGTTGTGGTTAAACCAGCAGGAGTGAGAGGATCTGATAGAAAGACACCGTCCAAGCTAGGAAGCTGCTGTTAGGCAGGCTGAAGGACAGGTGGAGGAAGGACGAGTACCGTGTTGTGGTTAAACCAGCAGGAGTGAGAGGACATGTCAGCCGGCGGCGGATTTGATAGAAAGACACCGTCCAAGCTAGGAAGCTGCTGTTAGGCATGCTGAAGGACAGGTGGAGGAAGGAGGAGTACCGTGTTGTGGTTAAACCAGCAGGAGTGAGAGGACATGTCAGCCGGCGGCGGATTTGATAGAAAGACACCGTCCAAGCTAGGAAGCTGCTGTTAGGCATGCTGAAGGACAGGTGGAGGAAGGAGGAGTACCGTGTTGTGGTTAAACCAGCAGGAGTGAGAGGATCTGATAGAAAGACACCGTCCAAGCTAGGAAGCTGCTGTTAGGCATGCTGAAGGACAGGTGGAGGAAGGAGGAGTACCGTGTTGTGGTTAAACCAGCAGGAGTGAGAGGATCTGATAGAAAGACACCGTCCAAGCTAGGAAGCTGCTGTTAGGCAGGCTGAAGGACAGGTGGAGGAAGGAGGAGTACCGTGTTGTGGTTAAACCAGCAGGAGTGAGAGGACATGTCAGCCGGCGGCGGATTTGATAGAAAGACACCGTCCAAGCTAGGAAGCTGCTGTTAGGCATGCTGAAGGACAGGTGGAGGAAGGAGGAGTACCGTGTTGTGTTTAAGCCAGCAGGAGTGAGTGGACATGTCCGCCGGCAGCAGGTTTGATAGGAAGCTGCTGTTAGGGATGCTGAAGGACAGGTGGAGGAAGGAGGAGTACCGTGGTGTTGGTTAAACCAGCAGGAGTGAGTGGACATGTCAGCCGGCAGCAGGTTTGATAGGAAGCTGCTGTTAGGCATGCTGAAGGACAGGTGGAGGAAGGGGGAGTACCGTGTTGTTGTTTAAAGACGGTTCAGTAAAGGCTAGAGACAGAGACAGAGACAGGGGGAGTATACCAGTAGCTATACAGACAGGCGGCAAGTCAAAGGGAAAGCCTGAATGCTGGACCCCTACAGTGAGGGGGTCCGGGGTCTCTGTTATGCTGTGGGGGGATTTCCCTGCCATGGTTTGGGTCCACTTGTCCCCTTAGAGGGGAAGGGTCACTGCAGATCAATATGAAGTTATTCTGAGTGACCACCTACATCTTATGATGAAACATCTCCGTCCTGATGGAAGTGGTCTCCTCAGCATGACGATGCCCCCACCCACAGGGCACGAGGGGGGCTGAAGGGTTTGATGAGGATGAAGATGGGGTAAATCCTGTGCTGTGGCCTTCACAGTCGCCACATCTCAACCCAACTGAACACACATGGGAGATGTTGAGCCGAGTGTTGGATGGCACTCTCCACCTCCATCATCAACACGGCAAAGGAGGGAACATCTTCTGGAAGATGGCGTCTGTCCCTCGGGAGATGTTGAGCCGAGTGTTGGATGGCGCTCTCCACCTCCATCATCAACACAGCAAAGGAGGGAACATCTTCTGGAAGATGGCGTCTGTCCCTCGGGAGATGTTGAGCCGAGTGTTGGATGGCACTCTCCACCTCTATCATCAACACAGCAAAGGAGGGAACATCTTCTGGAAGATGGCGTCTGTCCCTCGGGAGATGTTGAGCCGAGTGTTGGATGGCGCTCTCCACCTCCATCATCAACACGGCAAAGGAGGGAACATCTTCTGGAAGATGGCGTCTGTCCCTCGGGAGATGTTGAGCCGAGTGTTGGATGGCGCTCTCCACCTCCATCATCAACACAGCAAAGGAGGGAACATCTTCTGGAAGATGGCGTCTGTCCCTCGGGAGATGTTGAGCCGAGTGTTGGATGGCGCTCTCCACCTCCATCATCAACACAGCAAAGGAGGGAACATCTTCTGGAAGATGGCGTCTGTCCCTCGGGAGATGTTGAGCCGAGTGTTGGATGGCGCTCTCCACCTCCATCATCAACACAGCAAAGGAGGGAACATCTTCTGGAAGATGGCGTCTGTCCCTCGGGAGATGTTGAGCCGAGTGTTGGATGGCGCTCTCCACCTCCATCATCAACACGGCAAAGGAGGGAACATCTTCTGGAAGATGGCGTCTGTCCCTCGGGAGATGTTGAGCCGAGTGTTGGATGGCGCTCTCCACCTCCATCATCAACACGGCAAAGGAGGGAACATCTTCTGGAAGATGGCGTCTGTCCCTCGGGAGATGTTGAGCCGAGTGTTGGATGGCGCTCTCCACCTCCATCATCAACACGGCAAAGGAGGGAACATCTTCTGGAAGATGGCGTCTGTCCCTCCGGGACAGTTCAGAGACTTGTAGAATCTATGATGAGGAGCACTGAAGATGTTCTGGAGGCTCGTGGTGGACCAATACCTCACTAAGATGCTTGCTGTTGGCTTTTCCTTTACTCCGTCACCCATCTGTACGTAGTGTCGAGGCTGTGACCACGCCTTAGTCCGACACTCCATCACATTCCCTCTTCATCACTCCACTGCCCTACAGCGCACAACCTGACACATCTACAAGAAGCCACTGACGTGTGTTTATCAGATGAGGTCACGCCTCATGTCTGCTACCTGCCAGTATCTTTCCCCACCTGTCAGTCCTCCACCTGGAACCCAGCAGCAGCAGCAGCAGCACCCCTGATTCTGAATCAGGGGTGCTGCTGCTGGAAGCCGAGCTGGAGGAACCTGTGGCACAGCGCTCACGGTTTACTTTGAGAAGCGTTTCCTTTTTCTTAAAGCCATGTTCATCTCTGTTTCAGATGACAGCCATGACGCTCTGTCTGTGGCCCACGTGACGGAGAACAAGGTGGAGTTCATCCAGCCTAACAGGATGACGGACAAGTATGTGGTCATCAACATCTCTGGGTTTTCTGGCTTCGGTCTGGTCACAGAGACCGGCCCGGCCGCCGAGACTCCCATTAACGGAATAGTTCTGCTGTTCTACGAAGCGTGCGCTGACCCGGACCTCTACGCTTCCCTCTACGTCTTACTGCTTCCCAGGAACGCTATTATTCCTCAGGTGGGAAGGCCGTCTTCTGGAATTCATCCCATGTGTCTTTTCCTTTTGGTTACATCTTAAAAGTTTCCTTGTTTCTAGGTGATAAAAGAGTGGAACAGGAGAAATGGAACGGTGTACATCGAAGCACTTCCTGACTGTGAGCTGGTCCCAAATCAGACCTACAAGCTGTATGCAAGTCCTGTCCAGAACATCCAACCTGAGGTCAGCTGATCTCAAGTCTGCTTTATGTCGCTATGGACACAAAAAACACTTGGTCATTACCCATCACTTCAGAATATTGATTATTCCATCATAACACGTCAGTAGGAAAGGTTGAAATCATAACTGGAGGCTTTTCTTTTCTTGGTCAGTTTACATCCTTATTGGTCGGTTCTTTTCACAAGGAATAATAATAATAGTAATAATAATCATAATAATAGTAATACATCTTATATGGCACTTTTCTAACGCTCAAAGTGGCTTTACAATAAACGGGGAGAAACAAGACAACAGATAAACACAACACAGACATACAGGGGTGGATGGGAAGGGGGGGCAGACATACATACAGGGGTGGATGGGAAGGGGGGCAGACATACATACAGGGGTGGATGGAAAGGGGGGCAGACATACATACAGGGGTGGATGGGAAGGGGGGGCAGACATACATACAGGGGTGGATGGGAAGGGGGGCAGACATACATACAGGGGTGGATGGGAAGGGGGGGCAGACATACATACAGGGGTGGATGGAAAGGGGGGCAGGCAGACATACATACAGGGGTGGATGGGAAGGGGGGCAGACATGCATACAGGGGTGGATGGAAAGGGGGGGCAGACATACATACAGGGGTGGATGGAAAGGGGGGCAGGCAGACATACAGGGGTGGATGGGAAGGGGGGCAGACATACATACAGGGGTGGATGGAAAGGGGGGCAGGCAGACATACAGGGGTGGATGGGAAGGGGGGGCAGACATACATACAGGGGTGGATGGGAAGGGGGCAGACATACATACAGGGGTGGATGGGAAGGGGGGCAGACATACATACAGGGGTGGATGGGAAGGGGGGGCAGGCAGACATACAGGGGTGGATGGGAAGGGGGGGCAGACATACATACAGGGGTGGATGGGAAGGGGGGGCAGGCAGACATACAGGGGTGGATGGGAAGGGGGGGCAGGCAGACATACAGGGGTGGATGGGAAGGGGGGGCAGACACATACAGGGGTGGATGGGAAGGGGGGCAGGCAGACATACAGGGGTGGATGGAAAGGGGGGCAGGCAGACATACAGGGGTGGATGGAAAGGGGGGCAGACATACATACAGGGGTGGATGGAAAGGGGGGCAGACATACATACAGGGGTGGATGGGAAGGGGGGGCAGACAGACATACAGGGGTGGATGGAAAGGGGGGGGAAGACATACATACAGGGGTGGATGGAAAGGGGGGCAGACACATACAGGGGTGGATGGGAAGGGGGGCAGGCAGACATACAGGGGTGGATGGAAAGGGGGGCAGGCAGACATACAGGGGTGGATGGAAAGGGGGGCAGACATACATACAGGGGTGGATGGGAAGGGGGGGCAGACAGACATACAGGGGTGGATGGAAAGGGGGGGGAAGACATACATACAGGGGTGGATGGGAAGGGGGGGCAGACATACAGGGGTGGATGGGAAGGGGGGGCAGACATACATACAGGGGTGGATGGGAAGGGGGACAGACATACATACAGGGGTGGATGGAAAGGGGGGGCAGACATACATACAGGGGTGGATGGAAAGGGGGGGCAGACAGACATACAGGGGTGGATGGAAAGGGGGGGCAGACAGACATACAGGGGTGGATGGGAAGGGGGGGCAGACAGACATACAGGGGTGGATGGGAAGGGGGGGCAGACATACAGGGGTGGATGGGAAGGGGGGGCAGACATACATAAAGGGGTGGATGGGAAGGGGGGCAGACAGGGGTGGATGGGAAGGGGGGCAGACATACATACAGGGGTGGATGGGAAGGGGGGCAGACAGACATACAGGGGTGGATGGGAAGGGGGGGCAGACATACATACAGGGGTGGATGGAAAGGGGGGGGAAGACATACATACAGGGGTGGATGGGAAGGGGGGGCAGACATACAGGGGTGGATGGGAAGGGGAGCAGACATACATACAGGGGTGGATGGAAAGGGGGGGCAGACATACATACAGGGGTGGATGGGAAGGGGGACAGACATACATACAGGGGTGGATGGAAAGGGGGGCAGACAGACATACATACAGGGGTGGATGGAAAGGGGGGGCAGACAGACATACAGGGGTGGATGGGAAGGGGGGGCAGACATACATACAGGGGTGGATGGGAAGGGGGGGCAGACATACAGGGGTGGATGGGAAGGGGGGCAGACATACATACAGGGGTGGATGGAAAGGGGGGGCAGACATACATACAGGGGTGGATGGGAAGGGGGGCAGACATACATACAGGGGTGGATGGAAAGGGGGGGCAGACATACATACAGGGGTGGATGGAAAGGGGGGCAGGCAGACATACAGGGGTGGATGGGAAGGGGGGGCAGACATACATACAGGGGTGGATGGGAAGGGGGGCAGACAGACATACAGGGGTGGATGGGAAGGGGGGCAGACAGACATACAGGGGTGGATGGGAAGGGGGGGCAGACATACATACAGGGGTGGATGGGAAGGGGGGCAGACAGACATACCGGGGTGGAGGGGAAGGGGGGCAGACATACATACAGGGGTGGATGGGAAGGGGGTGGATGGGAAGGGGGGGCAGACATACATACAGGGGTGGATGGGAAGGGGGTGGATGGGAAGGGGGGGCAGACATACATACAGGGGTGGATGGGAAGGGGGCAGACATACAGGGGTGGATGGGAAGGGGGGCAGACATACATACAGGGGTGGATGGGAAGGGGGGCAGACATACAGGGGTGGATGGGAAGGGGGCAGACATACAGGGGTGGATGGGAAGGGGGGCAGACATACAGGGGTGGATGGGAAGGGGGGCAGACATACATACAGGGGTGGATGGGAAGGGGGACAGACACACATACAGGGGTGGATGGGAAGGGGGCAGACATACAGGGGTGGATGGGAAGGGGGGCAGACATACATACAGGGGTGGATGGGAAGGGGGCAGACATACAGGGGTGGATGGGAAGGGGGGCAGACACACATACAGGGGTGGATGGGAAGGGGGGGCAGACATACAGGGGTGGATGGGAAGGGGGGCTATGAGAGGGAGGAGCAGCAGCCACACATGACACCAGCAGTATCTCCCACATAAACGCAGACAAGAGGGCAAGAAAAACAAAACAAAACAGCACTGTGGACGTTGATGTTGTGTAGGGTTTTACTCACATAGCCTACACCTCTCCCGAGGTATCCACTAGGTGGCACTATTTAACCCATAGCTGGGGGTGGTTCGTGGTCACCAGGGACTATCTACACACCGGTGGGCCTACGTACCACACGTCTAGGGGCCAGACCTCCTCCGAGTCCCTTGTAGTTCAGCCAGGGTCCAAGGTGTACCCAGTTACCGTGTGTCGCCACGAGGAGGCGCTACATAGGCCTTGCTTTTGGAGAGGCTATGTACTGGCAGGGAGAGACTTACGTGCTCGGCTCTGCTGTTCGTATTTCTGCTAGCCAGCGGTGAAGGTTGAGAGTGAGACGTGGCAGACACACAACACCACACCGACACACTAGCCGCAGGAAAGACGTCTGGTGGTAGAAATAAACTCCTGCGTTGTTCTGTGGCAGTATCGGACTCTTGGTTTTGGGAGTTTATCACATATAGAAACACAACAGAAAACTAAGGAGCAAGGAGGTGTTTGTCTTGACAATTCTCTTTTTTCCCAGAAAGCAAAATTCATCAATTTTGAAGAGTATGACAACTACACAGCATCATTCGAGGTCCAGCTTGCAATAGATGCAAAGAAAGTGGAGTTGGTGTTAAAAAACCAGGCCCACCCACCCTGGCTGACCCGCTGGCTGTTTGGCCCATACGAGTCTGAGGTCTGGAGCAGAGTCATCAAATTTAAAGGTATACGTTGAAAAGTAGATGAATAGAAGAAAGCAGCGGAGATCTCAGACTTCAGTTGTAGTTCTCCTCGATGAGCAGCGGTCCAGTCATGTCTTCAGGAGTTCTTGTTAAACTAGTGATGCAGACTAGAGCGAGGAGAGCTGTCAGAGTTCATGATCTATTAAGACTGGATTCAGCACATCACATTAATCACATTTCCCTTTTCCTGTTCCACAGGAGCTCCTCCGCCGTACGTCATAGAAGGTAATCATCTGCAAAGATTCACACATTCATTCATTTCCTTGGGCCTGGACATCCTGACACGCTGCGAAGAGCGTCAAGTCCAACTAACACGCTGGTTTGGATTTGGGTTGGGGTGAAGATAAGCATTGGGATTAGGTCTGGGTTCCTCTGGGTGCTGCTGCTGCTCTCCGGACATGTTCACAGTAAAGTGTTGCACGACTCGAGCAGCGTCGAGAGAGTTGGCTGTGAGGGGGGTTATTAATGCTGGAGGCTGATCTGCTCATCAAACACCATATTCACCACAATTTAACACATTCAAAATAAAGATGAATCAAATGAAATAATGAAGATGGAGTGTGTCTTAAACCACAGCTTCTTGGCCTGGGCGAGAACAGACAAGCAGATAGATGGTCCTTAAATACGTATTCCTCTGACATACCTGCAGAAAATGGTCACCTCATTTAAGTGACAGGAGGTCACTTTTGGATTTCAGACACATCTTTGATGTCAACTGTCACAAAGACGACCAAAGGGCCTTTTTGCCATTTATTTCCAAGCTGTAGTGTAAAACTATCAGCAGAGATCAGTTGAGATGAGGCAATGTCTATGCTCTGTGTGGCATCAGTCAATCTGCACCTCCAGGAAGGTTTGGTGACAAAATGCCAAGAGATTAAAGAGAACTGATCTGAAAGATTGTTGTGTCATTCTCCCACAGACATCACACGATGACACCTACATCAGTCTGATGACAAGTTTAAACAAGCAAGTGACCTGGAGACATTTGACTGCAGACCGCCGCCTCAGGATAGGAAAGGGATAATGCTCGTTAGCTCCTTCTCCGCCGGTCTCATTTTATTCCAGGCTCATTAACACAGACTTCTGTTGATTTGTCCTTAACATCTTCATATTCCGGGTGGCACAGTGGTTAGCACGGTCGCCTCGCTGCAAGAAGGTCCCGGGTTCGAGCCCCGGGGTAGTCCAACCTTCGGGTGGTCCTCTGTGTGGAGTTTGCATGTGCTCCCCGTGTCTGCGTGGGTTTCCTCCCACAGTCTAGACCTGTAGGTCAGGTGACTCACCGTACTACATTGCCCCTAGGTGTGAATGTTTGTGTGTGTCGGCCCAGTGATGGCCTGGCAGCCTGTCCAGGGTGTCTCCCCGCTCCAGCATACCCGCAACCCTGACAGCAGGATAAGCGGTTCAGATAATGGATGGATGGGTCTTCATATTCCAGTGGAAAGACAGCAAACATGACTGAAAGCCTGCAGTCACTAAACTAGGTGTTGTTTTTCTTGGTATTGTTATTAAGATGGTGTGTAGTTCTTATGGGTTAGCTGCACCTTTCTTACGTGCCTTCCTCCTCTCTGTGAAAAGCTTGTTCAGCTGGGACTGAATGTGTCCATACTGGTAGTCACAGCTGGCATATGGCATCCATCAGTTGTCATTCCTGTTTGTCCTGTGGTTGTTTTAGAGAGTTGTGAGATGAGAGACGTTCTCCTCAACATTCTGAGCGCATTGAAGGAGGACCAACTCCGGATCTTCCAGAAACACCTGAGCCTCCTTGAAGACCCAATCCATGTGTGTGTCCTGGAGACAGCAGACAGGATGACCACGGTGGAGCGGATGGTCCAGAAATACCTGGCCCGAGGAGCCAAGGACATCACCGTGGACATCCTGAAGAAGATGGAATTCATTCAACTCGCCGAGGATCTACAGAGGAGGTGATGGAGCTCAATAAGACCATATCAGCTGCTTTCTGAGGGACTCTTAGAGGAGGTGAAAGTAGAAACTGAATTTCAGCTCTCAGTGCATTAACATGATGTGTGAAACCGGCCACAATGGAAGATGGTACCGAGCACAGGTAGCCCTGGTTGTTATGACGGGTGGGAAACGTGAATCCCATCCGGTCTCTACGTTTAGTCACACTGAAAAAACACCAGAAACGTATTCCTTATTATTCATCTGCCTTCATTCTATTTCTGTGGGACATTTCTCTGGAGACTAACAGAGTATTTTCCTCATTCAAAACTTCAAGTCATTTGTGTCAAACAGAACAGAACCCCAAACCAGAGGAATCAAACCCTCGCTGCTGTACAGGCCACTTTTACATTTTATTTTTCAAAAACATCCCAGTGTTCATGAACAACAGCCATCAGGTGAGAAAGAGACAAACTCTGATAGAAAAACCTGCATCGATCCTTTTTAGAAGGTCAAGAAAGTGAACCTCCTCATGCAGCTTTTACAGGGAAACCACAAAGTCCCTTCAGTCCGTACACATCTGTACAGATTTGTAGAGAATGTGATGTATACATCTGTACAGATTTGTAGAGAATGTGATGTATACATCTGTACACATCTCTACAGATTTGTAGAGAATGTGATGTATACATCTGTACACATCTGTACAGATTTGTAGAGAATGTGATGTATACATCTGTACACATCTCTACAGATTTGTAGAGAATGTGATGTATACATCTGTACAGATTTGTAGAGAATGTGATGTATACATCTGTACACATCTCTACAGATTTGTACAGAATGTGATGGAACACCTGTATTGTATACAAGAAATCATAAAAAGCAAAATAAGTCAAACAAATGGATATAAAATGTATGATTGAAAGTTTTATCTTTCACATCTGATTACATCTAGTTGAGCTGTGTGTACGTGTGTGTATATATATATGTATACACACACCTTTGACCAATAATTGACTCTCACAGTTTTACTGTTTCATTTGTGTTGCTTTGCAATCACTTGAATGAATGAGTGCTGAAGTATGTGGAACATGTAATAAGCAGGATATAACATACAGATATACATTGTCAATCATGTGAACAACAAATCCACACATCTCCGTATGCATCAGATTATTTGTTACATGTTGGAAAAGTAGTAGGAGGAAGTGTACACTTGTTTTTTTATACCCTTCTCACGTACTCTGTTTTGTTTTGGACCCCCCCCCCCCTTTTCCCCAATTGTATCCGGCCAATTACCCCACTCTTCTGCGCCGTCCCGGTCTCTGCTCCACCCCCTCTGCTGATCTGGGGAGGGCTGCAGACTACCACGGGTCTCCTCCATACATGTGGAGTCACCAGCCGCTTCTTTTCACCTGACAGTGAGGAGTTTCACCAGGGGGACGCAGCGCGTGGGAGGATCACGCTATTCCCCCCAGTTCCCCCTCCCCCCCAAACAGGCGCCTTGACCAACCAGAGGAGGTGCTAGTGCAGCGGCCAGCACACATACCCACATCCGGCTTCCCACCCGCAGACACGGCCAATTGTGTCTGTAGGGACACCCGACCAAGCCGGAGGTAACACGGGGATTCGAACCGCTGACCTTCTCACCTACTCTTAAGTTAATTCAGCTACTGTACACTACAAACTCACTTCCCACTGTACTGTATAGTTCACATTCAATGCAAGTTGTGCTGCACAATACAAACTCAGAGGAAAAAGAAAAACATGCTGATGTCACGTAGCGAGAATAAACATGTCACTGCTACGCACAACCACATATCCTCAGCGTCATGGAAAGAAACAGCAATTTCTTATGGTATTTCAATTTTTCTAATTATTACTGATTATGAATAAAGATTTGTTGAAAACTGGCACTCTTGTCTTTATAAATACTGTGATGTGCTCCATAGAGAGGGGTTTCTCACAAACCCCAATTCCAATGAAGTTGGGACGTTGTGTAAAACATAAATAAAATCAGAACACAATGATTTGCAAATCCTTTTCCACCTATACTCAGTTGAATACACTACAAAGACAAGATATTTAATGTTCACACTGATAAACTTTATTGTTTTTTGCAACTATTCACTCATGTTGAATTTGATGCCTGCAGCAACACGTCCCAAAGAAGCTGGGACAGGGGCATGTTCACCATTGTGTTACACCACCTTTCCTTTTAACAACACTCAGTAAGCGTTTGGGAACTGAGGACACTACTTGTTGAAGCTTTGTAGGTGGAATTCTTTCCCATTCTTGCTTGATGTACGACTTCAGTTGCTCAACAGTCCGGGGTCTCCATTGTCGTATTTTGTGCTTCATAATGCACCACACATGTTCAATGGGAGACAGGTCTGGACTGCAGGCAGGCCAGTCCAGTACCTGCACTCTTTTACTACGAAGCCCCGCTGGTGTAACACGTGCAGAATGTGGCTTGGCATTGTCTTGCTGAAATAAGCAGGGACGTCCCTGAAGAAGACGTCGCTTGGATGGCAGCATATGTTGCTCCAAAACCTGTATGTACCTTTCAGCATTAATGGTGCCTTCACAGATGTGCAAGTTACCCATGATGCCATGGGCACTAACACCCCCCCATACCATCACAGATGCTGGCTTTTGAACTTTGCTCTGATAACAGTCTGGATGATCCTTTTCCTCTTTAGCCCGGAGGACACCACGTCCATGATGTCCAAAAACAATGTGAAATGTGGACTGGTCAGACCACAGCACACTTGTCCACTTTGGGTCAGTCCATCTCAGATGAGCTCGGCCCAGAGAAGCCGGCGGGCGGTGTTTCTGGGTGGTGTTGATATCTGGCTTTGCATGGTAGAGTTTTAACTTGCACTTGTAGATGTAGCGACCAACTGTGTTAACTGACCATGGTTTTCCCAAGTGCTCCTGAGCCCACGTGGTCATATCCTTTACACAATGATGTCGGTTTTTAATGCAGTGCCGCCTGAGGGGTCGAAGGTCACGGCCATTCAATGGTGGTTTTGGGCCTTGCCTCTTACATGCAGAGATTTCTCCGGATTCTCTGAATCTTGTGATGATATTATGGACTGGAGGTGATGAAATCCCTAAATTCCTTGCAGTTGTACGTTGAGAAACGCTGTTCTTAAACTGTTGGACTATTTGCTCACGCAGTTGTTCACAAAGTGGTGAACCTCGCCCCATCCTTGCTTGTGAACGACTGAGCCTTTCGGGGATGCTGCTTTTATACCCAATCATGACACTCCCCTGTTTCCAGTTAAACTGTTCACCTGTGGAATGTTCCACACAGGTGTTTTTTGAGCATTCCTCAACTTTCCCAGTCTTTGTTGCCCCTGTCCCAGCTTCTTTGGAACGTGATGAGGGAATATTAACAAAAAAACAATAAACTTTATCTGTTTGAACATTAATTATCTTGTCTTTGTAGTGTATTCAACTGAATATAGGTCGAAAAGGATTTGCAAATCATTGTATTCTGTTTTTATTCACGTTTTACACAACGTCCCAACTTCATTGGAATTGGGGTTTGTATATTTCTTGATATGTGGGGGCTTTCTTGCATCACTCTCTCTGCAGATCGACTTAACCATCAATAAAAGTGTGATCTGAAGGTACTCTGAGATAAACAGAGTCACCCTGAAGTGTGTGGGTGGACTGGCTTCATAAGAACAAGAGTAAAACTGGCCATCAGTCCATCTTGACCTGTTGAAGCGCTGCAGGTAGATGTGTCCACATACACAAGTTGAGGAATGAGAGGTGAGACTCGAGCAGACCACATCTGCTCTTGGTCTGGTTTTACCAACACAGTGGAAGTCAGGCTCACAGACGGCCGGTCTGGCTGAAGGACGATGACGCAACGGTGAGATTTAGAAACCTTATGTTTTGTTATCAGCTCGTAAAGAAGATCTACAGGCCTGAGGTCAAAACATACACAGACCTGCAGAGGTCCACCGTCCTCGCTGGTCTTCATGCCGTTGTGTGGAGGACTGAGCCACCATGCTGCTGCGTTCAGACTCCTCATGAGGAGAACATCACCTCCTCTCATTGGCGTGTCTGCTGGGGAGGAGGCGGACTTTGGACAAGCCTTTGACTGGCGGGTCCGTCATGGTGGTTGCACAGCGAGTGTTTGGGGGGAAGGGAGTGGGGGGGTTTCCTGCCACCGTGGGAATCGGACGGGACAGATTTGCTGCTACTGCAGCAAAAGGAGTTGCCTTTTCTTTGGCCAGAGTAGTCTGGATCTCAGCCCTTCTGGCCAGAGCTGTCCTCAGCTGGTCTCTGATCTCCTCGATCTTCTCCTGAAGCTCCTGCAGTTCTCCTGCAGTGGGAGGAACTGCGAGAGAAGAGGGTGAGGGGCAGGCAGGCGGAGGTGTGGTGGTCGAGGTGGGAGCAGAGGGTCCGCCGTTCTCACATAAACAAGTGTCTGGCCCCGCCCTCAACCCCACTAACCCCTCTCTTGCTGTGGCTCCTCCCCTGCCTCCCTGGGAGGTGGAGCCACAGGCGTGGGTGAGGAGACATCGGGTGTTGAGTGTCTCCAAGTTGAAGTGGACGTGTTTGTTGTTGTCCTTCCCGTCCTCCATGTTGCTCTTATTGTTCCACTTGGCTGAGGTACCAGGGAGAGGAGGGTGAGGGGGGCTCTGAGACTTCTGCAGGTTGCAGCTGGAAGGAAAGGCAGAGTCACATCACAGTAGGTCACATGACGAGCTCATGATGCTCACATGACACATAGCAATGTTTTCTGTATGAACTGTGGGCCAGCGGAGGTGCAAAAAGCAGAAAGTAAAAGTCCCAACCGAGGGTTCACTCCATCCATCCACTAAACCAGCTGACCGGAACCAACAGGAAACTAGTTAATGAAATCAGCTGCTTCACTACATGGATGGAGCAAACACTTTCTGGGCCCGGTTTTTACACCTCTGAGTGCCGGTGACCTTTGCCCTTTTCAACGGAACTAGTAGAGGAAGCAGGCTGGATCCTCTGGACCAATAAGATTAATGTAGGTTCATGAGGAATCTCTCTGTCAACCACTAGGAGTGTGTTGTCTCACCAAGGCCTCCGTGCCTCATCCTGCTGCTGTGACAAATGGTAAAATGCATTAAAATAACAATAATAATAATAATAAAATCATATAGATGACCCTCGGCTCTGCTGTTAAACATATTGGCATTGAGACTGACTGGTGGAAATCCAGTCAAACGAGTCCAAAGGATATCAGAGTGGAAGCTGAAGCGGACTGAAGCAGGTCTGCCGTCTTGCAGTAGAGGACTGTATTGTTCTGTGTGATGGTGTGCATGAGTTCATGTAAGAGGACGCCATTCCATGTTAAACTCATCAACACAAACCCACACCTGGTGAAAGGGATGTCCCTCCTTTCCACCAGGCTGAGTCATGGCACCATGGCTGCAAGTTCACCAAGTACCACCGCCTTAAAGGATTTATACTATGGTCACCGAGAATACTGGTCTCTGATTGGCTGGAGGGTGTGCGTTAAACTGTAAACTCATACACTGTAACCATAGCAACGCACTGAATCAGTAGCGAGTCCAGTTAAAATAAAAAAAATAAAAAACCAGTAAACATTCAAACCTTAGCTTAGCAGCTAACTTCTGTTTCATAACCTTTTAATTCAGAGTCAAACAGAAATAAGTGATGCTGTTGTGTGTCCATGGAATAAGCGGTATAATCCATAAGGTATGTGTTAAAGACCATTTGTCTACCATTATAATGTCCTGTGGACATTGTACTGAATGAATATTATAACAAAAATAAATCACAACACAACTGAAAGTGCAGTGAGTATAAAATAACGAAAACAATGACACTAGGTTGTGTTAACAAGGTCTGACCCGAATGCTTCCAATCCTGCGATCAATGCCGGTGATCAGAATCAGTACTACGGGCATGAAAAACGTGAAAAAGTGTCCACGTCAACACAGCATTCCAGCTCTCGTCTCTTCTACGCCCGACAATACTACAATAATAATTATTATAATACTGCAATAATAATAATAATAATTGTTATAATAATAATACTCCAATAATAACAATACTGTGGCGGACACCTGGGGCTATGCCTCTCACCCAGCAGGACTGTGAGCTGGGGGCGTGGTTTAGGTTCCCGGGCTCTCTGGTGCAGGGTTGTTCCTGCTGTAGTTTGGTTTTTGGAGTTGAGGAATAAACATCAAACTCGCCTTCGTCTGCTGTGTTTTTCCTCATCCTGCCACATTGGTGACCCCGAATTGAACATGTTTGGAGCAGAAGAAGAGTGTGAATCCACTTCGGCCACGCCGCCCCAACTCCCACAGCCGGCCGTTCTCGCCGTGGCTGTGAAGCTCCCAGAGTTCTGGCAGAGCGACCCGGCTTCGTGGTTCCAGCATGTGGAGGCGCTGTTCCACCTGCGTGGAATCTCCACGGACGACTCCAGATACTATCTGGTCGTCGCTGCGCTGGACCAGCAGTCCACACGCCGGGCCATGCAGCAGTTGCGCCCCCCCCCCCCAACACAGTAAATACGTCGCCCTCAAACATCTTCTGCTCCGGAGGTACAGCCTATCTACCGCAGAGAGGGCAGATAGAATCCTCTCCCTATCCGGTTTGGGCGACGGGACGGCTGTGGATCTCATGGACAATATGCGGTCGCTGCTAGGCTCGGACGAAGTTGGCTTCCTTTTCCTGCACGTTTTCCTGCGCCAGCTCCCGTCTCCTGTGGGCGCGGCTTTGGCTAACTCCCCGTGTCTGGCCGCTGGTGACTGCCGAGGTTTGGCTGAGGAGGCCGATTGGGTCCTGCTGGCTACCAGACGGTTCTCTGTGCAGAGTGTGGCATCGGAGCCTCTGCAGCCGACGTCGGAGGACGCGGACCCGGCAGTGGTGGCTGGAGTGACTGCCCGGAGACGGCGCGGGAGAGGCCTCTGTTTCTTCCACCAGCGGTTCGGCGGCAAGGCGAGGCGCTGCGTCCCTCCGTGCACGTTTGAGGCGGCGGGAAACTCCAGGGCCGCGCTCAGTAGCAGCTGTGGGCGCTGGCGGACGTAGTGAGCTGCTCTTCATTAAGGACACGATGTCAGGAAGACGGTTTCTGGTGGACTCAGGCTCGAAAAAGAGCCTACTCTCTCCTGCTAAGACAGACAGGTCGGCCGAAGGCAGCGGCCCACAGTTGAGTGCAGCTAACGGTTCGTCCATTGCGACGTTTGGCACAAGGTTGGTGACTGTTTGCTTCCACGGGCGCCATTTTGAGTGGGACTTTGTAGTTGCCTCCATTACTGTTCCTATTATCGGCGCGGATGTTCTGTGTGCTAATGGTCTGCTGGTTGATGTTGCAAACCGCCGTTTAATTGATGCTGTGTCTTTCGCCACTGTTCCGGTGCGAGACGGGGGAGCCGGGCCGTTAACACATGCTAACTTTTTAGCATTAGGGGATGTTTTTCAGCGCTTGCTGGTGGATTCTCCATCGGTGACTACACCTGTCTTTTCCACCGCGGTTACTAAACACGGGGTACAACATTTCCTTCCCACTCTGGGACCACCAGTTTTGGCGTGCGCGCGGCGCCTCGACCTGGTAAAATGGGCTATAGCTAAGGAGGAGTTCGCCATCATGGAGCGTCTGGGTATAGTGAGGCGTTCCAACAGCCCATGGGCCTCGCCGCTTCACATGGTGCCCAAGGCGGATGGGTCGTGGCGGCCTTGCGGCGACTTTCGCCGCCTGAACAACGTCACCGCCAATGACCGCTAACCCAACCCACACATACAGGACTTTTCCATACGCCTGGCAGGTACCACTATCTTCTCTAAGGTGGACCTGGTGCGCGGCTATCATCAGGTTCCCGTGCGCGCAGAGGACGTGCCCAAGACAGCAGTGATCACCCCGTTTGGGCTTTTTGAGTTCATGCGCATGCCTTTTGGCTTGAAGGGGGCAGCGCAAACCTTTCAGAGGCTGATGGACTCGGTGTTGCGGGACCTTGCTTTCGTGTTCGTTTATCTCGACGACATATTAGTGGCCAGTCCGTCAGCTGAAGAGCAGCTGGCGCACCTGAAACAGGTTTTCCGTCGTCTGGACGAACACGGTCTGATAGTCAACCCGGCCAAGTGTCAGTTTGGACTGCCGGTGATTGACTTCTTGGGTCACCGCATTTTGCCGCAAGGCGCGGTCCTGTTGCCTTCTAAGGTGCAAGCAGTGGCGGAATTTCCCCGCCCAGTCTCTGTTAAGGCATTGCAGGAATTCTTGGGCATGGTGAATTTCTATAACCGTTTCCTCCCTCGCGCTGCCCACCTCCTTCAGCCACTTTACGAAGCCCTGTGGCTTAAGAATGCTAACGACCCTGTCGACTGGACTCCCGAACGGGTCCAGGCCTTTGACGGAGCTAAGTGCGCCCTGGCTAACGCTGCCCTCCTCACCCATCCCACACCCACGGCGTCCATAGTTTTAACAACCGATACGTCTGACATAGCCGTGGGGGCTGTGGTTGAACAGCGTGTGGTGAATGCGTGGCAGCCACTCGCATTTTTTAGCCGCAAACTGCGGGATAGCGAGCGCAAGTATGGCGTTTTTGACCGGGAGTTGCTGGCACTGCACCTTGCAACCCGGCATTTCCGCTTCCTGCTGGAGGGTCGCCCATTCACGGCTTATGTGGATCATAAACCACTGACTTTCGCCATGTCCAAGGTGACTGAGCCGTGGTCTGCTCGTCAGCAGCGCCACCTAGTGGCAACCTCTGAGTTCACAACGGACATTCAGCATGTGGCCGGGAAGTCCAACCCTGTTGCTGATTGTCTGTCGCGTGTGCTTGTGTGTCCTGTGCACCTCGGTGTGGATTTCTCCGCTATGGCTGCCGACCAGCCCAGCGACCCGGACGTCCTTGCCCTTAGGTCAACGCGTACCGGTCTCAAGCTAGAGGACGCTGTGATGCAGGAAGGCAGTCCTGCCCTCCTCTGCGATGTCTCCACCGGCCGTCCCCGCCCCGTTGTTCCAGTGGCCTGGCGCCGTCGAGTTTTCGATTCGATTCACTCCCTCTCGCACCCTGGAGTTCGGGCGTCGGTGAAGTTGGTCGGTTCCAAGTTCGTCTGGCCTGGCCTCCGCAAGGACGTCAAGGGGTGGGCGGCTGCATGTGTGGCGTGCCAGCGCACTAAGGTCCACCAGCACACTAAGTCGCCCCTCGAACCGTTTCCGATCCCGGCCAGACGTTTCGACCACGTGCATGTGGACCTGGTGGGCCCTCTACCTTCTTCACAGGGTTTTACGCACCTGCTCACAATGGTAGATCGGACCACCAGGTGGCCAGAGGCTGTCCCTCTGTCCTCCACAACATCCTCGGATGCTGCACGCGCTTTTCTTTCCTTCTGGGTCGCCCGTTTCAACACTCCGTCAGATATCACCTCAGACAGGGGCCCCCAGTTCGTGTCAGAGCTCTGGTCGGCACTTGCGTGATCCTTGGGTGTGTAGGTACACCGCACTACCGCGTACCACCCTCAGGCTAACGGCTTGTGTGAACGTTTTCACCGGTTGCTCAAGGCAGCGCTGTGCTCTCGGATGGTAACAGGGTGGATCGTTTACCTTGGGTTATGCTCGGGTTGCGTTCGGCTCCTAAGGAGGACCTCGACGCTTCGACCGCTGAGCTGGTGCTCGGTCAGCCGCTCCGCGTCCCTGGGGAATTTTTGCCTGGGAGTTCCGCTCCTCGACCCCGTCCGGCCGTTTATCCTTTTCTGTCCGACAGCACTCGGGTTCCAGGCCCCGTTCACCACTGTTTTCCCGTGGTCGTTCGTGCCTGCGGAGCTCATGTCGGCTCGTTTTGTTTTTGTACGGCATGACGCTCACCGCTCACCCCTCCAACCCCCATACGATGGCCCATTTCGGGTTCTTGAGACGGGTCCTAAGGGTTTTGTGCTGGATATGGGTGGGCGTAGGGAGCGTGTCACGCTTGATAAGCTTAAACCGGCTCACAGGGTGGCAGGTGAAGTTGTGTTTCCGGCCCAGGTTCCCCGTCGGGGTCGTCCTCCTTCCAGGACCCCGGCAGTATCTTCACAGGTTCAGCGTTCTGCTTCTCAGCCGGCTTTGGACTGTGTTTCACCTACTGTTTCAGCTCAGGGACGGCGCAGCCGTTATGGCAGGCTGCTTAAGCCTCCAGTGAGACACTAATTTTCTTTCCAGGAGTCCCTTCTGGGTGTTGGGGGGGGGGGGCTGTGTGGCGGACACTAGGGGCTATGCCTCACCCAGTAGGGCTGTGAGCTGGGGGCGTGGTTTATGTTGGGGGCGTGGTTTACGTTCCCGGGCTCGCTGGTGCAGGGTTGTTCCTGCTGCAGTTTGGTTTTGGAGCTGAGGAATAAACATCAAACTCGCCTTCGTCTCCTGTGTTTTTCCTCAATACTTCAATAATAATTATAATTATAATACTGCAATGATAAAATAATAATAATAATTATAACAATACTGCATTAATAATAATTATAATACTTCAATAATAATAATAATAATAACACTGCAATAATAATAATGATAATACTGCAATAATATTTATAATTATAATACTGCAATAATAATAATAATAATAATAATACAGTAATAATGCTACTACTACTACTAATTAATAATCATAATACTGCCATAATACTTCATAGGATGTGACTTGCAGCTAGTTGTAATTTATCTAATTTGATTATTACACAGTTGTCCCCCGTTGTAACGAAGAGAAGCAAACCTCTGAATACTTCCTGCCGAATATTCGAAGCTAAAAAAAACAACAGGTACTGGGGACAGCAGTCACGTTAACTAAACCACAGGACCAGAGACATGCGGCTTTCTGAGCCCTCAAATAGTTTTCAAATACATGTAGTTTTAGAAAACCTTCCAAGCAGAGTATGTAGAGCTATTACTCCAGTCAGACAGGTGATGGTGGTTTTTATTCCCATTTTGTGTGAAATCTGAAAAGACAGATGTCCTTTACCTTTTCTCTCTCTCCGCTCGCTGTCTCTTCACGTCCTCATAAGTCGCATTGAGAGCTCGGTGGATTTTCTGTCCCACACAACAAGAAAACAACATTAAAAAACAAAATACCCGCACCAAAAACACTTACCAGCAAACACTTTATTTCTGAAATAAGACGTCGACCACTTGGGAAAATACAGCTATTTCATCCAAGTGATGTTTTCTGGAAGGAAGAAAGGCCGCCTTGAGAGTTTGCCTCTGAACTAGTTTCATGTTGAAAACTGAGTGTGTGTCTTTTGTATCAGTGTTAACTTCATCTAAGTGTTGATGTGAAGGCCTCCACAGTTTGCCTCAGTCTGTGCTGTGTTGGGGTGTGATAAGGGTGACCTGTGTTGGGGTGTGGTGAGGGTGACCTGTGTTGGGGTGTGACCTGTGTTAGGGTGTGATAGGGGTGACCTGTGTTGGGGTGTGATGAGGGTGACCTGTGTTGGGGTGTGACCTGTGTTAGGGTGTGATAGGGGTGACCTGTGTTGGGATGTGATGAGGGTGACCTCTGTTGGGGTGTGGTGAGGGTGACCTGTGTTAGGGTGTGATAGGGGTGACCTGTGTTGGGGTGTGATGAGGGTGACCTGTGTTGGGGTGTGATGAGGGTGACCTGTGTTGGGGTGTGATGAGGGTGACCTGTGTTAGGGTGTGATAGGGGTGACCTGTGTTAGGGTGTGATAGGGGTGACCTGTGTTGGGGTGTGATAGGGGTGACCTGTGTTAGGGTGTGATAGGGGTGACCTGTGTTACGGTGTGATAGGTGTGACCTGTGTTAGGGTGTGATAGGGGTGACCTGTGTTGGGGTGTGATGGGGTGACCTGTGTTGGGGTGTGACCTGTGTTAGGGTGTGATAGGGGTGACCTGTGTTACGGTGTGATAGGGGTGACCTGTGTTGGGGTGTGATGAGGGTGACCTGTGTTGGGGTGTGACCTGTGTTAGGGTGTGATAGGGGTGACCTGTGTTACGGTGTGATAGGGGTGACCTGTGTTGGGGTGTGATGGGGTGACCTGTGTTACGGTGTGATAGGGGTGACCTGTGTTGGGGTGTGATAGGTGTGACCTGTGTTAGGGTGTGATGAGGGTGACCTGTGTTATGGTGTGATAGGTGTGACCTGTGTTAGGGTGTGATAGGGGTGACCTGTGTTAGGGTGTGATAGGTGTGACCTGTGTTACGGTGTGATAGGGGTGACCTGTGTTACGGTGTGATAGGTGTGACCTGTGTTAGGGTGTGATAGGGGTGACCTGTGTTAGGGTGTGATAGGTGTGACCTGTGTTAGGGTGTGATAGGGGTGACCTGTGTTACGGTGTGATAGGTGTGACCTGTGTTAGGGTGTGATAGGGGTGACCTGTTTTACGGTGTGATAGGTGTGACCTGTGTTAGGGTGTGATAGGTGTGACCTGTGTTAGGGTGTGATGAGGGTGACCTGTGTTACGGTGTGATAGGTGTGACCTGTGTTAGGGTGTGATAGGGGTGACCTGTGTTAGGGTGTGATAGGGGTGACCCGTGTTGGGGTGTGATAGGGGTGACCTGTGTTGGGGTATGGTAGGGGTGACCTGTGTTGGGGTGTGATAAGGATGACCTGTGTTGGGGTGTGATGAGGGTGACCTGTGTTGGGGTGTGGTAGCGGTGACCTGTGTTGGGGTGTGATTGGAGTGACCCGTGTTGGGATGTGGTATGGGTGACCTGTGTTGGGGTATGGTAGGGGTGACCTGTGTTGGGGTGTGACAGGAGTGACCTGTGTTGGTGTGTGATGAGGGTGACCTGTGTTGGGGTGTGACAGGAGTGACCTGTGTTGGGGTGTGACAGGAGTGACCTGTGTTGGGGTGTGATGAAGGTGACCTGTGTTGGGGTGTGATGAGGGTGATCTGTGTTGGGGTGTGACAGGAGTGACCTGTGTTGGGGTGTGATGAGGGTGACCTGTATTGGGGTGTGATGAGGGTGATCTGTGTTGGGGTGTGACAGGAGTGACCTGTGTTGGGGTGTGATGAGGGTGACCTGTGTTGGGGTGTGATGAGGGTGATCTGTGTTGGGGTGTGACAGGAGTGACCTGTGTTGGGGTGTGATGAGGGTGACCTGTATTGGGGTGTGATGAGGGTGATCTGTGTTGGGGTGTGACAGGAGTGACCTGTGTTGGGGTGTGATGAGGGTGACCTGTGTTGGGGTGTGATGAGGGTGATCTGTGTTGGGGTACGTGGGGATATTTTAGCTCACTGTGTAAAGGCAGTTGAATATAAAAAAGCGTATCCACCTGATGAAGCCCAGCTGGAGTTTAATCCTGTACTGAACCACAGACGACCACAGGACTATTTGTGAGAGTGTTCTCTGCAGGATGTAATCATGAGCATCCCATGATGCACTGGGTCATATGTAAAATAAATGACAGATGTAGCGTCACTGTATTGATCGTAGCTGTTTTGTGTATTTGGATTACAGCCGAACAGTTTCCTGTTCACTTAACATGACGTTATATGGAGAGAAGGAACATCATCATCTCAGGAGGACACAGTTCTGAACCCTGATGGCCACAAACACACCACAGAGAGGTCAAAGGTCAAGTTGTAATAGATCAAGTATCCAAACTAAAAATATCACTTGTCCACAGCCACCCACCTGGCTGGTATGAAGCCAGTACTGGAACCGGCGGCGGCGGCGGATGTGTGGCAGCACCAGCCGGTAGAAGGCGTGTTCTCCGGCCAGCATCAGCAGCGCTCCGGCCACACCGACACACAGCAACACAAAGAGACCCGAAAAATGACGAATCCCCATCTGTAGGGTCTGCAGGGAGGCACAGGACAGTCAGTCACACCGGCCTGTTATACTGAGATAGTCCACCAGGAGGCAGTACTCCTCATCTACTGACTTCTACAACAAAGTCTGTTATACTGAGGATAGTCCACCAGGAGGGAGTAACTCCTCATCTACTGAGGGGCGTCCGGGTAGCGTAGCGGTCTGTTCCGTTGCCTACCAACATGGGGATCGCCAGTTTGAATCCCCATGTTACCTCCGGCTTGGTCGGGCGTCCCTACAGACACAATTGGCCGTGTCTGCGGGTGGGGAGCCGGATGTGAGTATGTGTCCTGGTCGCTGCACTAGCGTCTCCTCTGGTCGGTCAGGGTGTCTGTTCCACTGCCATCCAATTGTTAAATAGTAGATAGTATTCATCTGTTGTCTGCACTTCGCCAGTTTCCTTGGTCTGTATATTTTATATTTTTTTAGATTTTATATTTCATCTACTTCCGTTCCCCTTGCCCACTATGTCCTGTTGTCAATTCTGCCTTGGTGTTTGTATGTTTTGTGTTTGTGTGAGAGTTTTTATACTGGCTGCAAACTCATTTTCCCTGCAAGGGACAATAAAGACACTTTGACCTTGACTTGACTGTTCAGGGGCGAGGGGGGACTGGGGGGAATAGTGGGATCCTCCCAACGCTATGTCCCCCTGGTGAAACACCTCATTGTCAGGTGAAAAGAAGCGGCTGGTGACTCCACATGTATGGGAGGAGGCATGTGGTAGTCTACAGCCCTCCCTGGATCAGCAGAGGGGGTGGAGCAGAGACCGGGACAGCTCGGAAGAGTGGGGTAATCGGCCGAATACAACTGGGGAGAAAAAGGGGGAAAACAGAAAAAAAAAAAAACTCATCTACTGACTTCTACAATAGTGTTATACTGAGGATAGTCCACCAGGGGGCAGTAACTCTTCACCTACTGACTTCTACAATACAGTCAGAATGGGCAGCCAAACCAAAGATAACTGGCTTTTTAAACTGTCAGTGAGGTAATTCATGTATAAGCTAAGTTATGAAATGTACTAGTACTACTACTACTGTTAACCCCTACAACTGATTCTACTACTAATGCTATGAATGCTGATATGCTATCTACTACTAGTGCTACTAAAAACAATACTAATACAACTACTAATACACCGTAATACTGCTAGTTATAGTGTAATATAACCCCTAACGGGAGCAGCCGAAAGTGGTAGTACTAGTAGTAGATAGTGTAATTTAACAAAAAGCCGATAAGAAGGCAAAGTAAAGCTGTAAGAGCAGAGCTACTCTGTATATACACACACACACACACACACACACACACACACACACACACACACACACACACACACACACACACACACACACAATCTTCCATAGACATTTTACATGGGATTGCTCTGCACCCCAGTATTCAGTTCTTGGTCCTCTGCGATGCTCCCTTCACATCTCGTCTGGGCCGCATCATGAAGAACTATGGAATCATTCCACTGCTACGCTCATATGAGCAGATACATTATGTTGGGGTCAAGACTCCCCCCTGCACCCCTGACCAAAGCAAAGGGGGAAAAAAGATCTGGAGTTGGTCCCTGGGCGCTGAACTGCCCACTGCTGCTATACCGTAGGGTGGCTTAAATGCACAGGAGGTGTTTGGTTGCATGCTTTGCTTACAATGACAAATAAAGTGTCTTTCTTTCTAAATAGCCAGCTGTATGTACCCGTCAAGTCAGTCATACTCATACCAGCATCTGGAGGCACGCTTGTCTGCAGTGAAACACTGGATGCCATCTTACTACTTGATTCTGATAAACTGAGCTGCTGGTTACTGGCCCTACAAGACAAAGTCACCTTTATGACCAAGAAATGGTACTTCTGGGCCACTGCGTGATCTCCCAGAGTTCCAAAACCAAGAATCTTGGTGTTATTTTTGATCAATCCGTCTTTTGAATTTCACAGAGAAATCAAAGAGCAGACCCTTTGCACACATGTAGCTTGACAGATGCGTAGGAGAACATCACGGCTCAACAAAGGCAGAAAAAGGCTGTACAAATAAAACTGACTCCACAAGCCTCCTCCCATACATGCGGAATCACCAGCTGCTTCTTTTCACCTGACAGTGAGGAGTTTCACCAGGGGGACGTAGCGCGTGGGAGGAACACGCTATTACCCCCAGTTCCCCCTCCCCCCCGAACAAGTGCCCCGACCAACCAGAGGAGGCGCTAGTGTAGTGACCAGGACACATACCCACATCCGGCTTCCCACCCGCAGACACGGCCAATTGTGTCTGTAGGGACGCCCGACCAAGCTGGAGGTAACACGGGGATTTGAACCAGCGATCCACGTGTTGGTAGGCGATGGAATAGACCGCCACGCCACCCGGACGCCCCTAATAGAGAGGAATTTAGTCTCCATAGAGGGTGTTGGATGGCAGCAGATGGGAGGGACAATTCAAGTAAGAGAGGGGCATGATCCGAGATCACATGGCTTTACGTTGTACTGATGTAAGAAAAGAGAGAAGTGTCTTGTCAGTGACAACGATCTAGTGTACAAGCCATGCCCATGAGAACAGAAGGAAAGTCTTTAGTCTTTAGGTAAGGAAATCTCCATGGAGCCACACATTCCCTTGGGTCACATATGAGGATATGGCTTTGGACATTTTAGAGGGGGGTGCATTTTAGGACTAGGATTAAATAGTGAGTATTGAGATTGGGAAAAAGAGAACAGAGTTTGGTCACAAATTCAGCATCATCCCAGTTGGGGGCGAAGACATTAACTAGTATAACTGGCGTTTGGGACAGGGACCCAGTTACTATAATATAACGACCCTGTGGGTCAGGAATAATGTCAGCGGGAAAGACGGGGGCTGTACCTCTGGACTAGTATTAGATTTAGAGTGAAAGATCTGGTCCACCCAAGATTTACATAGTTGGTTCTGGTCTAAGTCATGTAAATGTGTTTCTGGTAGAAATGCTATATCTGTCTGCAGTCCCTTCAGATGTGACAACAGCCTTGTCCGCTTTACTGGCCCATTCAAACCTTTCACGTTCCGTGGGATCAGCCTGACAGGCCCCTTCCCAATGTTACCGGACTCAGCCACTGGTGTTAGTGTTGACAAAATATGGAATGAAGTGTAAATGTAACATGAAAAAGACCACTTGGATGTTGTGTGACTTGTATGCAGGACATCAAATACAAAGGAAACAAAAGTCCAACAAACCTCTGCCAAAATGAATGTCAGTGTAAAGCTTCCGTTCAGTGTGATTTTTAAAGGCAACCGGCACCCTGACAACCCTCGTAACCCCTTCCTCGAACACTGACCCAGAGGAAAAGGAAAAATCCCAGTCCTATGTTTACCTCCCCAAACGAGGCCAACAGCAGGCATCTATAACTGCACAACTTCCTGTACTACAAACTCCCTATCCAGTACTCAATGCTCCTGAGGAGGCTCCCAAATGGTGAACTAGCTACACCACACTGAGAGAACACCCAATGCAGCACTTACACTAACTTGTGTAACATGTAAAAGTAAAACACATGAATGAATGAGTTAAAATAATTAAACTTCATTTATACATCAGTTCGAAACAAGTGTAGAGAACTGGCCTGGTCTGTGGCAAATAGGTGGTACTGCCCCACTTGAAATAATTAAACTGTGCCTTAAGCATCATGATAACTGCCTAAGTTGAAGCCAACCCTGTTAACCATACAAAGACCCTTCATAAAAACATTTACAGTGATCCAGTTTAGATCAATATGTGGGTTACAACACAGAACAGAAAATAATATCGCTGGCATCGTCAGCTTTGTCTAGCATAGGCTAGCCTTTCTGGCTAAACACTGCCAGCCAGCCGGCCAAACTTTAAACAACAGCACACTGCTCACCGGAGAACATGTAAACAACATAGAAGACTCACACGGGATCAGTCCAGATCACATGAGCGGCCAGTTACAGTGTGAGATTCAGCACAGTCCGGTTCTATCCAAACGTTCTGAGTTTACTGACTGACGTTCAGCCTGTCTGGTTAGCTCAGGTCGAGTCTATGTTCCTTGAGTAGAATTCCTCAGCCTTTGCTGGAGTGTCAAAGCTGATCGTTTTGCCCTCAAAAACCACACGGAGGCCAGCTGGATGTTGTATACAGAGCTTGACGCCTTTCTTATAAAAGGACGACTTCACGTCTTTGAACACGGCCTGCTTCTTCACCAGGTTAGCACTTAAGTCATTCAAGAAAAATACTTTCTTGCCCTGGTAGAGCACCTGACCCTTCACTCTCACCCAGCGCTCCTTATCCTGGAATTGATGGAAGCGGACTACGGGTGCAGAGACCCATGTGCTCTGTCTAGCCCCGGGGGCTTCTTGAAAAGGCTGTTGCCCATCGGAGCTCGGAAACAAACTTAATGGATGGTGGTCCAGCGCTTTCAGGCAGACCAACAATACAAATGTTTTGATGCTGAGAGCGATTCTCCAAGTCATCCACTTTAGCCTTAAGGTAAGCGTTTTCAGTTGCTACCTCAGTGAGTGCCGCCTCCTTGATGTTATCCCGTGACTGTGATCCGTAAGGCAAGCTTCAGTGGTAGTGAGAGCTTTCCCGTTGTCTGAAGTAAGACGGATGCATCAAGTGAAGCTTGAAATGGAGACAGGGCAGTTGTCAGTTCAGTTGAGAGGCTTGTTCTGAGCTTGTTGAGTTCAGAGATTAGAAGGGAGGCTGAAACAAGTCCCATATCGGCAGCCATGTTTCCCAAACTTTCTGACAGACCTGTAGTGCTTGAAATCTCAGGAATTGGCTTTGGTTGTTTTTTCCCCATAGGTCTGTAGTAGTTCGAGTGGCAATTGCGTTAAGACAAGTGTGGGATAAAAATAAAACAAGAAACGGTGTTTTTTCAGGGAAAAAAAAGTAATTTGTTCGGGAAAGACCTCTTGCATAGCTACTCTGTCCTACATCTGGGCCGGAAGTCCTATTGAGTCTGCTCCAACCTTCTTTTTTATTTGCTGGTCTGGGTCACTTACCTTGAAAAACAGGAACAGGTTAGGAGGAATTGTTAGGTTGTGTAAGAAAATTGCAGGTACAAACCTAAATGACCCCTCCCATGTGTACAAAGTCAGTCACAAAGAAGGTTCAGTCAGTTCTTGCTGACCCAAGTCACCCACTGTTCAGTGAGTCGAGGTTGCTTCCATTTGGTCGCAGATATAATCTGCCAAGATGCAGGACCAGCAGATTTAAGAATTCAATTCTCCCTGCTGCTATTGGCCTTCTGAAATTTGTATGTTCTCCCCATCTCACCATCACAAAGACATGCATGTTAGGTTAATACTCCTGCCTGTGCCCCTGAGCAAGGCAATGGAAAGAAGAACTGGCGTTGGTCCCCGGGTGCTGCAGCTGCCCACTGCACCTGTACAATAGGATGGTTACATGCAGAGAACACATTAGTTGTAAGTGTACAACTGTACAATGACAAAATAAAGTGGCTTTCTTCTTCTTCTTCTGGAATAACATCATGTAATTCTATGTTCCTTTGTGTGAATTGTGTAGTTGATCGTTGATGTTGATTGTTTTTACTGTTGGCTGTGCAACAAATTGCCCCTTGGGGATAATAAAAATGACCTTAACTTAACTTGAGCTACAGTGGCAGGAAAAAACGCTAGTTTTTCTGGCGGTGTCTGCTGCTAACCTCTGCACTGCTGGGCCTGGCGGCCTGACAGTGTTTGTGCACAGTTATGACTGTATGATCAAGCACCGCTCCTGGTTGTGGTGATTCAAAACCTTTGAAAAACCTGTTTTATACTGCAACTGACTGCTAACTCCTCAGCTGGTTTTTCGCCTAAGTCCGAGCACCGGGAAAGGGGAGATACACCTGGTGAAGATCTGTGCACTCCCCTAGTTTATTGCCAGTTTTAACCTCATGCCGCTGAGAGTCAAAGCCAAAGCAATTCATTACCAGCAACTGTTTGTGTTTCAGCTGTTTCTGTACATGTGATAAATAGACTTGAACACACACACACACACACACACACACCTCGGTGACGGCGAAGACCCTCTTCCCACATGGAACCACCTTGTACCACTTGTCGTGCAGCATGTCCATGTATCCATCGGACTTGTACCTGCCGATGAACTCGGAGATGTTGGAGCTGAGCGGGGAGTTCTGCGGCAGACCGATCCCATAACCTGGACACACACACAGCAAGGTCAAGCTTTAAATGCTGTGGTTAAAACACAGTTACAGACCATTCAGTCAGTCAAACTTCACTTTCATCATGTGTTTGACTCACAAGCAGGATGAAGAGAAGGGCTGAGATACATAGGAAACAAGGACATACAATTAAAAACTAACAAACAGAAAAAAAACATGAATGGATATCCTGTATTGTCTACAGCGTGAGGTCTGGTATTGACACATTATGAGGTGCTGATCAGAATTCTGGTTTTCAGGTGTTACGGGACAGTTTCCTGGTGTCTGAATCCCTTCTTTCAGCTGCAGCAAAACAGTCTACGGTGACCAGCGTCTGTCATCTCTGGTCCACATCCAGAGTGTGAAATGAAAAATGTTGGAACGCCCAATCCTCATGTTACCTCTGACTTGGTCAGGCGTCCCTACAGACACAACTGGCCGTGTCTGAGGGTGGGAAGCTGGATGTGGGTATGTGTCCTGGTTGCTGCACTAGCGCCTCCTCTGCAAATATGTGTTTTGTGTATTAATGTAATGCAAGGGTTCTGTCCACTTTAGAGATTGCTGGAATGTTCTTGCCACAATATGGTAGTACAATCTCAATGGGTTGTCATGTTGTCCTCATAAAAGACATAATGGTTTCATATAGTTATATGTATAGCTAAACTACATAAATACTTTATAGTTCCTTTCATAGTTCTTAGCTCTGGGCAAAGTAAAGAGGGCCCCCAAAGAAAATCTTGCCCATTTTAGTGCTGGTTCTGTCTTTACCAGCTGTTCCAGCCTGCAGGACAGCGTCTAACCAGCAGATATGACAGAACAAGCTGGCAAAAGATCTTCACCAACAGATCACCTATATCAATAAGTAAAACTCAGGTTCCACCAAGTTTTATGTTTGTTTCTGACACAACAGCCCTGTTGACTCTCATTCATTTTGAATGAAGCTCAACACTGACCTCACCGACACCTACACAGCACACCTTACCAACCTTACCAATACCTACATAGGACTCCTTACCAACCAATCAATGACCTCACCAACACCTACATAGGACTCCTTACCAACCAACCAACACCTCACCAACACCTACATAGGACACCTTACCAACCAACCAACCAACCAACCATCTCACCAACACCTACATAGGACACCTTACCAACCAACCACCTCACCAATACCTCAACAACACCTACATAGGACTCCTTACCAACCAACCAATGACCTCAGCAACACCTTACCAACACCTAAACAGGACTCTTTACCAACACCTTACTGACACCTCACCAACACCTACATAGGACACCTTACCAACCAACTACCTCACCAACACATACATAGGACACCTTACCAACCAACCACCTCACCAACACTACACAGGACACCTTCCCAACCAACCAACCACCTCACCAACACTTACATGGACACTTTACCAACCAACCACCTCACCAACACCTACACAGGACTCCTTACCAACCAACCAACCACCTTACCAACACCTCACCAACACCTACATAGGACACCTTACCAACCAACCACCTCACCAACACCTACACAGGACACCTTCCCAACCAACCAACCACCTCACCAACACCTTACCAACATCTTACCAACACCTCACCAACACCTACATAGGACTCTTTTACCAACCAACCACCTCACCAACACCTTACCAACACCTCACCAACACATTACCAAAACCTCATCCACATCTACATACATAGGACACCTTACCAAACCAACCACCTCACCAACACATTACCAACACCTCACAAAAATCTTACCAACACCTACATAGGACTCCTTACCAACCAAACACCTCACCAACACCTTATCAAAACTTTACCAACACCTACATAGGAAATACACTGGTCCAGTAAAACCAGGAGATTCAGGACTGTAGCTTTAATTAACATTTCTTCCATGCTGATATATGACATACATTTCGGTTGTGGCTAGATGGGGTACAGCCACGGACAAAGTGACGCAAAATCTCGCCCGGCGTATTTGGTTGCTGTGGCGATAGCTAGCCTAGCTAACCTCCTGAGCGACCGCGAGTTTGGACTTTGGTTTTTAAAGATAGATGAATGATGAGTGGGATGAATTAGTTTTACTTAAAATAACTACAATTTCACTTGATAAAAACTGGTAATTGTGTATTTTAAATGAAATATCACTGTTGCTTGTGTGTAGATACTGCTTCCCAATGCTAGCAAGCCAGCTAAGTCTATATCAAATGGTAGCTAACATTAGCTAGTGTCTGCGACACTGTAGCTATTTATCCATAGAGATAACATTACATTTAAAATGTTAATTCTGTGCATTTGTCCCTATTAAGTAATCGTGTTTGCCACGTTCCGCCAGGAGTGAGGGGTGGGAAATAAACTACAACGTATCAGATTCATCGCCAGTGCTTGGACACCGTATAACCAAACATTTGTCCTGCTAAAGTTACATGCCCAATGTGGTCTTTTGAAGTAAAACAGTCCTACATTGATTACCATCCGTTATCTGCCATACCTTGCATGGTTCAGCCAAGTAATAAATTATTATCTTGATTGATATCAAGATAATAATTTATTACTTTACAGACTGCAATATAACGGATCATAAAATAAAAATAAATTAATAAAATATCAAGCAAAACAAAATAGGACTGTTAAGAAAAGAAAGAACAAATGAGATTCAAGTTTATTCTATAAAAATGTGTGTTAAGTTGGGTTTTAAAAGAGGACAATGACACAGCTGATCTAATTTCCAAAGGAGGCTTGTTCCAGAGCCTAGCAGCTGTGCTCAAGAAAACATGATCACCTAACATTTTCAGCCTAGACTTTGGAACAACCAACAGGGCTTTGTCTTTATATGTGGATCAAGGTTGCAGTAGAGTCATTTCAGTGGATTCCATGACCACTACTCATGCAGTAGAGTCATTTTGGTGGATTCCATGACCACTCCCAGCCTAACCTCCTTCGGAGGGGAGGGGGTATTCTTTTTTTTTAATGTCTTGGGAAATACTGGTGTTCATGATGCCATCTATCTTAAAAGGTCCTCCAGGACATGTAGACACAAAACTAATCCAAAAAAATTAGTCAGTCATCATCCATTTTTTAAAAAAATGGATGGACCTGTAGACACAAAACAAAACACCACCTGCCATATTTCAGTCTAGGCATGGGGTCTATTTCAACATCAGTTTCACCTCACTGGCATGAATGAAATAGACCCCATGCCTAGACTGAAATATGGCAGGTGGTCTATTCTGTTGGTTGTTTTGCGTCTACGGGTCCATGCATTTTTTTTTAAAAATTGATGATGACTGACAAATGGGTTTCTTGTGTGTGTTGCATCCTCTTATACTGAAGAACGGCTGATTTTATTCTGAAATAATTAGAATCACTACAATTTAACACAGGTGGTCTCCATTTAACCTTTAGTGTGGTCTCTCAGAGAAATTGTATGTATCTGAGCTTATTTTAAGGTGTTACAGCAAAGGGGGGTGAATACTTATGTAAATAGGATATTTCAGTTTTTTAATTTTTAATAAATTTGCGAAAAATCCTTAAACTGTGTTTTAGTGGAGAGCGGGTTGAGGAATTCAGAGATGTTGCTGTGCTTGCCTGATCGTGTAGCGCATCTCTGTTACACAAATGGAGTACTGGCTGCATCTCGTGGACTCGCACTGAGCATTGTTACCTTCGTGGAGCATGAAATGTTAGAAAGAAAACCAAAAAATTATGTGTTGAACATTTTTATTGTCATGGATCTTTGGCTTCCCTGTTTGCCAGGTACTGACAGGAGGTTAGCTATGCTAACTAGCTAGATAATTAACATTAGCTAGCGATGGAAACTACCCCTCCTGACCAAAAGCCTCGTCTTTTGTCGATACAACTGTAGGATTCGACTTAGAGACAAGAGAGACATTGGTTGTAAACGAACTCTTTACTTAGAACTTAGCAAAGTCCCCAGGCCCTTCATATGCACAATGCCTGGGTGTGCATCATGCAGCATGGCTAGTACCTCCTCCCTCGCCAGGTTGGGAATAACTACACGACTCCCATAATAGGCAGTCCTTGTGTACGGACAGTTCATGGCACCGGGTGAAAAATGGCTTGAAACGGCTGTCAGGTGTATCCACTGGCCAGCCATGCAGGACCCAGCGCAGCACTCGAGACAGAACTGGATCCTTTCGAGTAAGGGCGGCAATGTGTTTTGCATTCAGTGGGGCTTCTGGCGCCATTTCCAGTAAGAGCACCTCCATGGGTGGAGGGGTCTCATGCATACCAGCGAGCAGTGGTAAGCGACTGAGGGCATCGGCATTTGCTAGCTGTTTGTAATCGTAGGCCCCAAGAAGAACACTCCAGCGTAGCATGCGTGGGGACAGCACAGGTGGCATGGGCTTAAGAGTGGTGTAGCAGGCCCAAAAGAGGTTTGTGGTCAGTAAAAACCACAAAGTGGCGACCAGCAAGGTACTGGTGAAATTTTTTTACCGCAAAAATGACCGCCAAGGCCTCCTTATCTATTTGGGCATAATTTCTTTCAGTGGAGGATAGTGTCCTCGAGGCAAAGACGATGGGAGCCTCCCGGCCATTGGACTCCATATGGAAGAGCAGCGTCGCCAAGCCATAAGGCGAAGCGTCACAAACAACGGCTAATGGCTTTGTTTCGTCATAGTGCGTGAGCACGCCATCAGTCTGAAGCAGTTGTTTTGCAACAGTGTAAGCTTTTTCATGTGCGTCAGTCCACTGCCACGGTGCAGACTGATCCTGCAGTGGTTCTAAGATGGTAGCCTTGTTTGGCAAAAAACAGCTGTAAAAATTGAGTAGGCCTAGGAATGACTGAAGCTCCGTTTTGTTCCGGAGTGAAGGCGCCTTCTGAATAGCCTCAACTTTCTCCATAGTCGGCCGCACGCCATCCTTGTCCACACGAAAACCTAAAAATTCAACTTGGTCAGCAGTAAACACACTCTTCTCCTTCTGTAGCCGCAATCCTGCTTCTGCGAATCATTCCAGCACTGCACGAAGACGGTCATTGTGCTGGTCAACAGTCTTTCCCGCTATTAAGACATCATCCAGGTACGGTTGCACGCCTGGTATACCGGCGAGGAGTGTATCCATGAAACGCTGAAATAAGGACACAGCTGTCGATACTCCAAACTGCAGGCGGCGGGCCCGAAACAGCCCGCGATGGGCATTTATAGTGAGAAGCTCTGCAGCCTCGTCGTCCAGCACCAGCTGCTGGTAAGCTTGTTTGAGGTCCAATTTACTGAAAAGCACCCCCCCCCCTGCCAGTCTGGAAAACAGTTCAGCCACCGTAGGAATGGGGTATACATCAGGTTTCACAACTGTATTCACAGTGCAGCGACAGTCACCGCAAATTCTTGAGCTGCCATCCTTTTTAACTACTGGTACGATGGGTGTGGCCCACCTTGAGTGTCTCATGGGTTCAGAAATACCCTGAGCTACTAGCTTGTCAAGCTCCTCATCTAGCTTTGGCCGAAGGGCAAAGGGCATCGAACGTGCTTTAAAAAACTTGGGTGATGCTGTCATATTAATATCAATAGCAACTGGAGGGGTTCGTGAAGCCCCGAGGTCCTGGAAGACTTCTGCATATTCCGTTAAGATGGACTCCACGGATTGTAAGCATACCCGGCGCACCCCCATTACAGAAATGCCCAGTGCCTCAAACCAGTCCCTGCCCAGTAGACTTGCCCCCTGACCTTGAACAATAATCAGTGGTAAGGTCTTGTTATTGCCTTGATACTGCACATCCACAAAAATCTTCCCAGTAACTCGTAGTTCTGCTTGGGACCATTGTCTAAGCACACTACTGTCATTGTGCAGTAAAGGCGGCTGGTCAGGCCACAAGGTGTTGTAACTGCCCTCACTGATCAAGGAGCATGCGGCTCCAGAGTCCACCTCCATTACGTGTGTTTTGTTATTCAGGATCACAGTGACTTGATATGGCTTTTTTACGTGAGCATACAGCTGCCTGCCCATGGTGTAAATGTCATATTCCTCTTCTTGTTGCCTAACAGTGTGTTGTTCGGCTTGAGGAACTGTGTCAGAAGAATCTGCTGATGCGACATCCCTGCTCTTTTTAAAACAAACACGAGAAATGTGCCCCCTTTTTTTGCAATAGTGGCATACAGCAGAGGTAAATTTGCAATGTTGTTGGTTGTGTGTGCCTCCACAACGAAAACATGGCTTTGCACCACCTTCTGCTACTGTTTGTTTCACTTTCAAAACGGTTTGACTTTGTGCAGTCTGATGAACTTCTGCCGTCTGTGGTGGTCCCAGCTGGTTTGATTGTAGTATTCGCGCATTTAACGTGGCTGTTTCCGCTGCAAGGGCTTTCTCCTCTGCTGCTTTGAATGTGAGTTCCTTTTCAGCCAGCAGGCGGCGCTGCAGCGCTTCATCCAGAACCCCACAGACAATTCTGTCACACAGCATGGCTTCCAGTTGGTCACCAAAAGCGCAATGCACTGAGAGTTTACGGAGTTCAGCAATGTAGCTGGAGATTCCTTGGCCTTGCTTTTGTTTGCAATTGTGAAACTGAAAATGCTGAACAATTTGTGAAGGAGGATGACTGTAGTGGCGCTTCAAGGCCGATACTAAGTTTTCATAGGTGACGGCCATATGAAGGATGGGAGCGACCATCGAACGTAGTGTAGAATATGTTGCAGCACCACAGACGCTAAGCAAAATAGCGCGTTTCTTCTCCTCCCCATCTACTCCATTTGCCAGGAAAAAACATTCCAGTCTCTCAATATACTCCTCAATGGCGTTGCCGGAGCCTTCATCAAACTCTTCTATGCGACCCAGCGCGGTCATGGTGATGTCGTTAGGCTACTCACAGATTCCTCAAAGCTGTAGTAGAATATCGGAGGTTGCTGATTTCCATCAATAAACTGTTCAGAACTGTTGGAGTTCGGATCTGCTTCGTCGCCAGTGTAGGATTCGACTTAGAGACAAGAGAGACATTGGTTGTAAACGAACTCTTTACTTAGAACTTAGCAAAGTTAGGATACCCAGCCATCAGGCTACATCTGCGTTTCCTCCAGTTCGGCTCATACTTAACCTTCCTTCCTAGTCTCGCCTCGCGAGAGCCCCCCATCAAAGACTAACCAGAGAGCATGCGCATTAACATAAGTCCCAATACATTACAACAACAAATTTTGTCAATGTGTCCTCCTCATATATATATATATATATATATATATATATATTTTAAATCCCCTCAAAAGATCTACGTGAAGGGAAACTGTGAAAATAGCCTTCGTGGGCTTCTTCTGAATTTGCCGCCATGCCTCTCAGCAGGTTAGCTAGGCTAGCTAGTGCCATAGCAATGAAATACGCCCGGCAAGATTTTGCATCACTTCCGTCTGTGGCTGTACCCCATCTAGCCACAACCATACATTTCTGAAGTATGGCTGGAGACCATCATGTGAACCTGGTGTCTCTGAGTCTGTTTCAGGTGATGTCCACCAGCACTTTGTTTTCACACCAGGGACTCGTCAAATTTGGATTTATACATGGCTTTAATTGGCAGGCTGCAGGAATGGCATATTGGAAAAGAACTCTCTCCTGTTTGTTAGCTAGGATTTTAAGGTGCATTTAGCCAGAAGAACAGACAACATTTAGAGGACGGAGGGATGAATTTACCACACAGAGAAAGACAGAGAGAAACACAAATACGGAGACAGCTAGAGGAGAGTGACAGAAAAACAGACAGACAGAGAAAGCTGGAAGAAAGGTAAGGAAAGGCAATTAATGGCGAGGACAGACGACTGAGGAGAGCAACACCTCAATTACCATTTTATTTTCCAAGGTCATCCACAGGCCAGCGCTGAAAATTAGGAAACATGCAGCTCAGAAACCAAACCTGAACATCCTCAGCCAGTTCTCTATCACTTCATCTGCTCTCTCTTTCTCTCTCTCTCTCTCTCTCTCTCTCTCTCTCTCTCTCTCTCTCTCTCTCTCTCTCTCTCTCTATATATATATAATATAGATATCTCTCTCTCTCTCTCTCTATATATATATATATATATTTAATATATATATATATATAGAATATAGTTTCTATTTATATATCTCAACACGGATACAGGAAAAAGTTTTAATGCTATATACGCCTGTCGCTAACAGAGCCATAGATATGAGTGGCTCTCCTGTGCTCCGATGTCCAGCCACGCCCGTCGCCATCGGAGCTATTGATTTGCATTTGTTTGTTTGTTGTTTAAACAAACCTGTTTCGTGCGTCATGTTCCTGCCAAGTTGGCTATATCATAGCCAACTTGGCATCTGATGAGTGCGCAGACACAGCCAATTGGAAGCCCGACCAAGTCAGAGGTAACATAGGGATTCGAACTGCCGATCCCCATGTTGGTAGGCAACGGAATAGACCACTACACTACCCGGATGCACTTCACACTTTTGATAACATTAGATGTTTGGTTCTATAGATTATTAGGTACTTCGTTGCACATTTCACCACCACCAGTGGTAGGAAAGATTATTAGATTATTGTGAGTCGCAAATTTAGGAGAGGAGAGCTTGGGAGCAATACAGCAGGGAAGGGAGACAGTCTCAATGTTATAGACCAAGCTGCCAGTCTGATAATCTACACTATCAGAAATCCCCTTACTAAACATACTAACTAAACTACTTGACTCCACATCCGCATTAGATTTAAACCTAGCAGGCTCTCCAATCACCTGCAACCTGCTGAATGATAAGTCCCTAGTGTCAAACTAAACGTAAACAGCTATCTATATTGCTAGAGAAAAGAGCAGCGCCGTCCCCAGTAGGGTGAATGCCGTCAGCTTTCAGCAGGTAAGGGCAGCCCCAGAAAGAAGGCCAGTTATCAAGAAAGCTGAATCCCTACTCATTACAGTAACGAGCCAGCCAGCGGTTCATTGAGGTGAGCCTACTGTACATCTCATCATTACCCCTCACAGGTAAGGGACCAGAGACAATTAATCGATGCCGACACATCTTTCTGGTCAACTCATTCTGACTAGGCTGGCTTTTGTGATCTCTGAGATTGCTTCATCCTACCATTATTGGTGCCGACATGAATAACAATGTTGCTGAAAGTAGTGGTGCTGTGTGCCTGGGTTCCCTGACCCTCCCTCCGTGATGCCAGCACCCTAAGATTATCCTCTATGTTGGAGACTGTGGCCCCAGGTAAACAGTGAACCAAGGCTGGCGAAGCTAATCTAACATTGTGGGTAATGGAGTCTCCTATCACTAGCGTGCGTTGCTTTACTCTGTCGGCAGAAGGGGGAGAAGCACGATGGCTGGTAGGACTACCAACAGGGCTGGTGAGTGGAGAAAACCGGTTAGCAGTCGGGAGAGGTGACTGCAGACCAGGCCACAAGACCGGTGGCTTGCTCTTTCGAGCCTTCCCATGCCGGTAAACAGAGACAAACTCCACCACATCTGCCGACAAGGGTGAGCTAGTGCTAACAATAGCTGGCCTGCTGTCAGGCCCGGGGCTAAGGCTATCTGGAGTGCCCGTCACATCTAACGTAATCCTAGCTGAAAGCAGCGCTCTAACTCACGGACACGTCTCTCTAGTAGAGACAACCTGTCTGTAACTACGGAGCAGTCACCACAAACCATCATTTTAACGAGGCTGCTTTGACTGCGAATGTAACAGAGCTAACTGCTAAGCTAGGCTAAGCTCAAAGTTACTAACAACTAAGGACGAGAAGCTGCCTAGTAAACACAACAGTGGTATGAGAAACAAAAATTGAGAATCTAGTGATAAGTTAACTAAGCACAGAAAATAGCTAAATCAGAACAAAATGAAGAGGTTAGGGCAGAATATAGAGAAGAGATAGTAAGAAAATAAACAGCAGTTATCGAGCTCATGAAGCTGCCTCTTACGAAGGCAGAAACTGGAAACAGCTGGCAGTAAGAAGCATCTATGGCAGTGGTTTTCAGACTTTTTCTGAGCCAAGGCACACCCACCAAAGGACAAGCCACAATCTCAAGGCACATCTGTATTCATATCCATGCAAAATAACCTCTATAACCCATTATCGCACTCATCACTCGGTAAATGTTTATTAACTAATGCCAAATAAAATTTGACAAACAACTACATGACTCATGAAATATTTATTAACAAAATAAGCCAATAATTCATTTTAAACTTTGTAAAATTTCATCAAAAAGAGCAGCAACACAACCATTTAAACGAGACAGGTCACAAAATTAAAACTGAAAAGAGAGAGAGACAAAAAGTGTGTGTGTGTGTGTGTGTGTGAGAGAGAGGGAGAGAGAGAGAGAGAGAGTGAGTGAAAGAGAGAGAGGAGAGCTGAGCTGGCCTAAGACAGCAGCATCCCTGGTCGAGCAAAATGCAGTCACTCTTTACAGACCAAGCTAAGCAAGATGCACTGAGAACAAAAACTAACTTGCATATAAACAGTAAATTCACAGGAGTAGCACCAATTTGAAAACAGAAATTTAGTCTAAAATTGTGCAGAAAAAAGATGCACTGAGAATGAAACTAATTGGCATGCAAAACGTGAATACAACCATCGTGCCGGAAATTGTAAATGTAATTTAAATTTGTAGCATTAAAACATTTGCTATGATAAATATTTTTTTGCCTAATTCCAAAGTAGTGAGACACGTGCCTGTCGGTGCTCGCAGATCTTTTCAATCCTTGGTGGCACTGAAGAGAGGGCCACTCGCATGTCCTGTTCAACAGAGAGCCGTGACCTCCTGTTGTTCTTCATGTGAACCAGAGTAGAGAATACCAACTCACACAGGTAGGTAGACCTCCTGTTGTTCCTCATGTAAACCAGAGTAGAGAATACCAACTCACGCAGGTAGGTAGTGGGAGAAAGAAGAAGCCAACCAAAACTGATCCAGTAGGAGCTCACTAACCCTAACCCTGCTCCAAAGCCTTGTGCCACAGGGTAAGCTTGCCTAAAAACCTCAGAATCTTGTCTGTGGATGACAGAATGTTTTCATTCCTGCCCTGAAGTTTGGCGTTTAACTCAGTGAAATGCCCAAATATGTCAGCAAGGTTAGCCAGCTTGGCGCACCACCTCTCAACCACAAGCTTGTCCTTACGTGGGACAGTGTGTTCACTTGAAAACTCCAAAAGCTCCTCTCGAAGCTCATAAAGACGGGACAGGACTTTCCCTCGTGGCAGCCAATGCACCTCTCTGTGAAGGATAAGGCGTTGATGATCAGCTCCCATCTCAGCGCAGTTTGGGTAAGAGGTGAGACTTCAGGGGCCTTGATTTGATGCAATTCACCATCTGTACAGCCTGATCCAGCACCTCAGCCAACTCCGGGGGCATGGTTTTGGCAACTAATGCCTCTCGATGCAAAATACAGTGGCTTGTCACAATATTTGGGTTTTGTGTGTTCACCTTGGCAATAAATTCTCTCACTCTCCTGGTCATGCATGCCACACCATCTCTGCAAAGACTGACGCGTATATCCCAGGTCAGACTTTTCTCTTTTAAATGGTTATCAGTTACCCTGAATAGTTCTCTGCCCATTGTATGGCTTTCCATGTCTTTGCAGAAGAGAAAAGTCTCTTTAATAGGGTCACCATCAACCTACCTGACGTTTGCCAGAAGTTGGGCAGCCCCACTTATGTCAGTGGATTCATCTATTTGTAGAGAAAATGTGCCGCGCATCTGCTGTTTCTCGGTCAGTTATTGTTGCTCAATGTTATCTGACATGTCATCGATTCTTCTTTTGATTGTATTGTCTGACGAAGGTGCGTTTGATACCACATTTGCAGCATCTGGACCTAGCATGACACCTGCAATTTTTTTGCAAGCAGGGAGGATGAGTGTCTCTGCTACTGTGTAGGTTTCTTCTGCTTTACAATAAGCTCCGCTAGCACATAACTTGCCTCCATCGCCTTATCAGACACTTTCACACAATCAATCAAACAGTCTTGCTGCTTCTGGTTCAGATCCCGTGCTCTTTTGAAGTACGCCAAGTCTCTCTCTCAATGTGGAAGGGATGTTTGGTTTCCAAATGTCTCTTCAGCTTGCTTGGCACCATGTTAGCATTAGCCAACTTCTCCCGACAGATGACGCATTCGGGCTGAGGCCTGTTGACATCCCCTGTCAAGCTGAAGCCATAACACAGGTAGCTTTCGTGATACTGTCTACTGACAGTTTTGTTCCTCTTTTCTGTAGGTGGTGCGTGGTCTGCACTGGTAGTTAGTGGTGGTTTGCGCCGCACAAGAAAGCAACCCATTTTAACCCTCACGGATTTCTCATGTTGTCATCCTCCTTCACACTGGCTGTCAATCAGGGCCTTTGATATGTCACGCTCTAATAATTCCCACATCTACTGCACTGGGGTTCCCTTTGACGGAAGGTTTTTAAAGATTTTTTTAGGCGGATAATTTGTCTGTATTGGGAAATGAGTGTGTACAAAATACTGACAGAAAATTAAAAATTCATTAATAACTTTTTAGTCGTATATTGCAATAGTAATGTATGGTTTCACAAAATCCCAGGGCACACCTGGACTTGCCTCACGGCACAGCTGTGTGCCGCAGCACACCATTTGGGAACCTCTGATCTATGGTATGGTATGTCTTTGGTTTCCATGTCTTTCTATGGTGTCCTGCTGTAACGGCTGTGGAGACCAGTAGAATTTACTCAGTCGTTTTGGATTTATTACTTCTTTTCAGTGTGTTTTTTTTTTTTTAAACTTTCATTTATTTTGTCAGTTTTCCTCCGTTCTCTCCTCGTCCATCCATCCACCCATGCATTATCCAAACTGCTTATCCTGCTTTCAGGGTTGCGGGAATGCTGGAGCCTATTCCGGCAGTCACTGGGCAGCAGGCGGGAGGACACCCTAGACAGGCCGCCAGATCATCACAGGGTCATGTAATAATCCATGCTGCAGAATTTTGGATGAGTTGAAGTTGGTGAATAAGTTTGTTGGGGATGCCTGCCAGGATCACACTGCAGTAGCCAATGCATGACATGATCAAAGCATTGACCAAGACTTCGTGGAGTGTTGTGTTAAAGCAGGGTGTCGTCTCTCCTCATATAATTACAATACTTCCTTTCATTGTATTCGTTCATTCATTAGCCAAATCGCTTATCCTTAGTCAGGGTTGCGGGGATGCTGCAGCCTATCCCAGCAGTATTGTTTCATTTAATTTTGCCAGTGGTCAATAGAGGCAATTCTCTCATTTTTTTTCAATTGTTTAGTTTACTTCACCTAAAAAGTTCTCTCATGGTCTCACACACACACACACACACACACACACACAGGTCTTACCCTCTATGGCGAAGGGTTTTCCTACTGTTGCCAGTTTGCAGTCAGCGTCTATGGAGACTTCGTAGTCCAGCAGAGCTTTGTCCATGATGAAGGCGTCCAGCTGAGGAGGATCCAACCTTCAACACATGGCAGGTCACAGTGAGAGCCGGTCATTAAAAAGCATTTTGCCTTGGATGAGAAATGATATTTCCTGCCACTAGACTGCTTGGTGGATGTACAACACACTGACAGGACGCATGCTGTGTTTTTTTTGGCTTATTTTTCCCCTTTTCCTCCCCAATTGTATCCAGCCAATTACCCCACTCTTCCAAGCCGTCCCAGTTGCTGCTCCACCCCCTCTGCTGATCCGGGGAGGGCTGCAGACTACCACATGCCTCCTCCCATACATGTGGAGTCACCAGCCGCTTCTTTTCACCTGACAGTGAGGAGTTTCACCAGGGGGACGTGGCGCGTGGGAGGGTCACGCTATTCCTCCCAGTCCCCCCCCCCCCGAACAGGCGCCCGAGGAGACGCTAGTGCAGCGACCAGGAAACATACCCACATCCGGCTTCCCACCCGCAGACACGGCCAATTGTGTCTGTAGGGCCGAACCGGCGATCCCCATGTTGGTAGGCAACGGAAGAGACCGCTACGCTACCCAGACGCCTGAGGCATGCTGTGGTCAACACATGTAGTGAATAGGACTGAATTAAAAAGAAAATTTGGTCATAATGCACTTAGACCTTTTTTAATGTGTGATCGACCCAAGTAATGTTGCTACTGTACCAGACGTTGGATTCTTCTCTTTCAGCCGTTCCACAAACAGAACAGAAACGTGTGGTGATGCTGCCTGCAGTCATTACGCTCCAAGCCGCTGGAGCAGCCCCCCAGAGAGGAGCTCAAATATTGATATTTCTAAACATAAAGTAAAAACCCATCCATTTAGCCTGGCTCTTATCTCGTGTTTTACCATTTTATGGTTTTATTATTTATACTTGTTGTAGTTTCATCATGATTATTTATTTTAACGCATCTTGTTTCATCAACATTCTCCTATTGATTATGATTTATTTTATTCTCTTAACATTTTACTGTTTTACTATAATCTATTAATTTGGTGTAGTATTTGATCATTGTTACTTAGTTAGATGATTTTCTGGCATTTTCTGCCTGTATTTGATAGCGACAGAGAGACAGGAAAGGTAGGACTGGGGGGATGACATGTCAAGCCAGGGTCGAACCCAGGCTGTCGCGGTCGGGACTCAGCCTGATGTGGTACCCCACTACCAGGTGAGCCACCGGGGGCCCGCACTATGACTGTTACTTTTATTGCTTGTATTATCTTTTATTATCTTAACTACCCATCTTTTATTGTATTAATCAATTAACTTGTTTTTGCTTCTGTAGTTGTCTTGGTGTGCATTAGTCTCTACATGGGAGTTCTAGCATCCTATGGCTTGGCAGTCCCTTGAAATGCACTCTGAATTGCAATTAATTTGTGTGAAAGGTGCTATGTAAATTAAGTTTAATTGACTGATGATATTCTACCAAGCGGATCCCATGTTGTCTCCCCTGAAACATCTCCTGCTGACTAGATGAACACAACAATATCGCTCTCCTAATCTCATCTCGGTCCTTCATTCCACATCCAGAGCATTTCCCAGTCTCATTCCACATTCCAGAGGGTTCTTCATCAACATGATTACCCCGCATGTCAGCAGGAAGATGGGGACTAAGAGCTGTTTTGCTTCTTGGGAAATTGAGCAGAAGGAGCAGGGCACAGGTCCTCCATTACACTTATTGTCATCAAAAGACATTCATAGGTTAGTACTCCTGTCTGTGCCCCTGACCAAGATAACAGTTAAGAAGAAATGGAGTTGGTCCTCAGGTGCTGCAAGGCGGCTGCCCACTGCTGCTAGCTACAGTGTGTTGGCATGGGTTAAATACAAAGGAAGAATTTCCACATGGGGATTAATGAAGTACATCTTACCTCATCTTATCTTATCTTTAATGGCCTGTCAAATCAAATGGTACATAAATACATCTCCGCTCAGACACCGGACACCACGGGAAAGAAAAGACAAACTCAGCGCTGGTGTCTCAGCTCATTGACCTTTGTTTTTTGGCTAGAGCTCTGAGGGGCATATGGATCATGTCAGCCATTTGAGATTTCAGGGAGCACATTAAGAACTATGGTTCATACTGTGGCAGTTCAAACCATCAGTGCTGGGTGATGACCCCATCACACGCCACTATGACATCACCACATGCCATGTGCTCTGGTCCAGTCAATGGTTTCAAGTTTGAAACACTATGAAGAATGTGCAGTGAGCTCAGTTTTCTACTGACGTCAGCCATCTTCATCATAGAGGCTTTTACATGAAGACAAATTCCACCGCCATTGGAGAAGACATCTAGCTTCTGTCGGCTGTTTCCTCTTCTCTGAAGCTCTGGGGCATCTGTCTGTCTGTCTGTCTGTCTGTCTGTCTGTCTGTCTGTCTGTCTATCTATCTGTCTGTCTGTCTAGCTCCAACTACATGGCACAATTTCACTAAGATCCACAACAGTTTTCCCACGAGATACAGAGTGAATGTATTCAGAAATGACTTTCTCGCTCTCTCTCTATGCTGCCTTATTAGTCAGTTATTTGTATTTTGTCATTTATTTTTACACGAATTGGGTAAAGACCTGCGAGTCTACCTGTGTGAATCCACCGAGCTAGAACACTGACTGGTAATTCCCTTTTCTACTATTTTCTCTCATTGCCTGCCTCACCCACCATGTGCTACAAAGACACCCCTGTCATTCAATGTTATCAAAAAAAATCGCATCTGGAGCAGACAAGGCAACCCTGAGAACCTCTATTCACTCAGGCAAGCCTCCTCTTCTCACTCCTCCCTCACTTTTGACTTATGGAATTGCCAATTGGTGGTAAATAAAACAGTATTTATCCAAGCACTTGCTAATCTGTCAGACATTCAGGTACTAGCCCTGACTGAAACCTGGATCCGCTCAGAAAACACTGTCATACCGGCCACACTCTCTGTTGACTTTGCTTTCTCACACATACCCCGTTCTGTTGGGCGTGGAGGTGGTACGAGTGTCCTCATTTCCAAAGACTGGAAATTCACTAAGCTTTCTTCGCTAAGCAACAACTCCTCCTTTAAATACCATGCAATCATGGTTACTACTCCTATTAAGCTATTTGTGGTTGTCATATACCGCCCACCAGGGTTTCAACTGGGGAACTTTGTAGTCGAACTAGACATGTTACTCTCAGCCATTCCTGATGATGACACACCACTGATTGTCATAGGAGACATCAATAACCTTACTGACAAAACCCAAGCAACTGACTTCCTGTCTCTTCTATCTTACTTTGACCTCAGACAGGTCCCCACCCCTTCCACACACAAAGCGGGCAATACTCTTGATGTGATTTTGACTTGGAATTGCTTAAGGTCAACCCCCTACATCTGTCAGACCACTTCTTTATTCAACTTACGGCCTCCTTACTGGAACATCCTCATGTTCCTCCACAAACAGTCTCCTTCCACCGAAACTTCAGGTCCCTTACACTGACCCAACTCTCCAATGAGGTCTTGGCTTCCATGCCTACTCATAATGAATTCTCTCCACTCCCACTATAGACACACTATGTTCCTCACTAGCCTCCTCTCTTAACAATTTCCGCCCTCTAGCATCCAAACCTGCTCGTAATGCCCCCCCCCCCCAGTCCATGGCTCACTGAGGTCATTAGGGAGCAAAGGGTGGGGCTCAGAGCAGCAGAGAGAAAATGGCATAAAACCAGGAAGTCCACTGACCTCAGTGACTACCAGCGTCTCCTAGTGTCATTCATTCTCTTCCAGCTTAAAAACAGCTAAGACCACTTACTATCAGAACAACATCTGTAGCACTACTGATGCGCGAAAAATGTTTTTTGCTTTTAACTCACTCCTCAATCCGCCTCCTCCTCCGACCTCCACTCTGCTCACTCCTGACATGTTTGCCTAATACTTTACTGATAAGTCTTCTGCCATCAGTAACCAGTTCTCTGAGCCTGACCAACTGTGTCTGCTGCTGCCATCTAACAGTGCCTCACTCACCTCATTCTCTCCCCTGACCGAGGAGGAAGTCTCCAAGCTACTGCTGGACTCTCATCCCATTACTTGTCCACTGGACCCGATACCATCCAACCTCCTACAGACCATTTCCCCCACACTTAACCCCGCAGTCACACACAATCAACTCCTTGCTTACAACGCGTGTGTTCCCCACTGCATTTAAGCAAGCTCGGGTCACCTGCTGCTCAAAAAAACCTACACTCAACCCAGCCAAGGTTGAAAACTAGACCAGTTCCACTCCTACCCTTTCCTTCAAAAATACTTGAGCGCATGATTTTAACCAAGTCTCTTGAATTCCTTTCTGAGAACAATCTGTATGATCCAAATCAGTCTGGCTTTAAGCAGGGTCACTCTACCAAGACTGCACTCCTGTTGGTAATAGAATCACTGCGTTTGGCTAGAGCTGCTGGTCAGTCCTCAGCTTTATTGCTGCTAGATCTGTGGGCTGCTTTGACACGGTTAACCACCAAATCCTCCTCTCCACACTCACTGAGCTTGGTATCTCAGGATCTGCCCTCCGCTGGTTCAAGTCCTACCTCTCGGGAAGATCTTTTAGAGTATCTTGGAGGGGACAAGTGCCCAAGCCGCATGGCTTATCCACAGGGGTACCTCAAGGGTCAGTGCTCGGTCCCCTCCTCTTCTCAATATACACCTCCTCACTTGGTGCAGTCATACACTCCCATGGTTTCTCATAACCTTGCTATGCTGATGATATCCAGCTCTTCCTATCATTCCCGTTAGATGACCTCAAAGTCTCAGCACGCATGTCATCATGCCTTGCTGATATCTCTGCATGGATGAAAGAATGCCATCTTCAGCATAACCCATCTTAGCCCGAGCTCCTTGTCATCTCAGCCAGTCCATCCTTACAACAAAAGATCAATATCCAGCTCGGATCAACCCAACTCATGCCCACAAAGTCTGCCCAAGACCTGGGTGTCATGATTGATGTCCAAATAACCTTTAAGGTTCACGTGGCCTCGATTGCTCAGTTGTGCCAATTTGCCCTGTACAACATCAGGAAAATTAGACCCTACCTGTCTGAGCATGCATCACAACTCCTGGTACAGGCTCTTGTTATATCAAGCAGTGACTATCAATCAGTCAATCACTCAAGTTGCATTTTATATAGCGTTTTTCTAGCTGCAACTGGCAGGTCTCCCTGCATGCACTTTCAAATCTCTGCAAATGATCCAGAACACAGCAGCATATCTGGTTTTCAAACAACCCAAAACAGCACATGTCACACCGCTGTTCATATCCCTCCACTGGCTCTCAGTTGCTGCCAACATCAAATTCAAAACCTTAATGCTCACTTACAAAACAGCAACTAAAACAGCTCCCACCTCCCTGAACTTTCTAATTCAAATCTACAGTCGGTCCCGTTTCACTACGCTCTGCCAATGAAAGGTGCCTGGCACTTCCGCCACAACGGGGCCCTAAGTCACTAGCCAGACTTCTCTTCTGTAGTTCCCCGGTGCTGGAAGGAGTTACCTAAATCCATTCGATCCGCTGAGTCCTTCTCCATCTTTAAGAAGAAGCTAAAGACCCAGCTCTTTCTCGAACACCTCCACACTTGACGGTATTAAAAAAATAAAAAATTGGGTAACACTTTCTATGAATCTCGCATCTATAATGCCTGATAAGCATCTATAACGCCCTATAAGCATCTATTGCATCTATAACGCCGATACTTTCCTATAATGTGTATTACAATGACTAATGGCTATAGTTGAAGACTGTGAAATAGCACTGAGGTCTCATTATGCCTCTCTACAAAACTTCAGCAAAACAAGTTGGCTATGATGCATTATGACATTTGACAAATAAACAGGCTAATGACGACATTTGTAATGCATAAATCCGTTTTAAATTGACATAATGTATCATAAAGGTGGTTATGAGGTGTTGTGAGGGCGTATACATGGTTATAATGAATCTTACAATGACTTATAGCTACACTTTCAGTGCGTTATAGATACTTATAAGATGTTATAGATGCAAGCTTCATAGAAAGTGTTACCAAAATTTGCTTCTATGCACCGTTGCCTTTGTGGACTGTCTGTGGACACCTATGTCCTATCTAACTTGAACCTAGTTTTTTTTTACACTTGTGTTGTCGCGTCCTGACTAGACCCTTGCTTGTGTTGTATTAACCCTCAGATGTACGTCGCTTTGCGTCTGCTACATGAAATTGGAAATTGGAATTGTAAATGTATCACCCCCCCTACCGGTAGTTCTGTATAGCAGGCATTTAGGTCACGTGATCTGTCTCTTTTTGATGACATCATAAGTAGGCATCCAGGCAATTCTCTATGTCAGAGCCTAGGGCAGGGTTCCACATTAGTTTTCCGCAAGGGCCAAATTATGTCATAAATACCAAGCCAAGGGCCAAAGCATTTGGGTTGTTTTGTGAGTAGGAGCTCTGCAATAGCTCTCGTGTTTTTGAATCGAGCTTGGGGAACCACGTTGACCAAAAAGTCACTCACATACTTGTATTATGCTTTAAGCATATCAAATGTTCCCATCTCCAAGATCTCCATCTGAAGAGTTGCCTCATCTATGAAAGGTACCAGCCTTTTGGCCTCTGCAGTCCACTGGCCATCAGCCAAAATTTAGAACGGCTGTCTCAGGAAGAGGAGGATGGTACCTGAGAGTTTAGGGGAACTTTCCAATCGTTCCTTTAAATTTTCTGCCAGGCTCGTCACGAAATCCTTCATTGCTGGATCCTCCCGTTATTCTAGCAATGCTCCCGCAGACATGGAAAGTGCAACTTTTTCTCATGAGTATCTCTCTCCAAAAGGTTCAGCTTTGACCGGAAAGCTTCAACCGCCTCGTACATGTCTGCAACAGTGTGGTTCTTGTCTTGTAATTGCAGATAAAGGTGATTTAGATGGGCCCTGTGATGGACTGATGGCCTGTCCAGGGTGTCTCCCCGTCTGCTGCCCAATGACTGTTGGGATAGGCTCCAGCATCCCGCGACCCCAATTGGGATAAGCGGTTTGGATAATGGATGGATGGTGGATTTAGATGAGACATAATGTCACACACACAAAAAAAAAAAAAATCACATTATTGTCACTTAAAAATCTCTGATATTCTTGGGCTTTTTGGCTCCAAAGGGTGGATAAAAATGACATAAGCTCATCATGCAGGTCGCACACCCTCTCAAACACACGGCCTTTGCTCAGCCAGCGAACATCTTTATTGAGCAAAAGATCCTTGTGTTCTGCTGACATTTCCTCCAGCAATGCTCTGAAAAAGCAATGCTGGAGACTAGCATGAATGAAATTTACCAGTCTCATCACGGTAAACATCACCTCTTTCATTTCCCCTCACAATTTAGTGCACAACACTGATTTGAGAATAATGCAATGAAATGCTAAGAGCGCTGGGTTAACAGTGGCAAGCTTGCTTGCCAAGGCCCTTGTGTTATCCCACCATTGACGGAGTCCCATCGGTGACAACAACTTTGCTCATATCCAATCCATTCTTCTCAAAGAACTGCGTTAATTCATTAAAGATGATCAAAGAAGGTTGAATCAGTTCATCCGGATACAACGTATATTGACAGATACGTTTCATCACTCAATTAAGTGACATCAAGGTCTAAACTGAATGCAGGTATCCCTACCCTTATAAACAATACAGTACAATACAGTTGCCTAATGACCCAAACCAATGACCAGTTTCATATGCAAATGTGGGTGTGACCATTAACTAGAGTTTCAATGGCCATGTGTATGTAACCCACTGGTGCTGGAGCCTCTCTACACACCATGAGACTCTGCGTTGTGTTTCTTTTATGTGTAGTGGGGTATTGTGTGGAGAGAAGAAAGCACTGGACATGGGGATTCTGAATTGTGGTTGAGACCGGGTGGCGCTTTATTGGCTCACAACAGCTGCTGGTCCATAACCTTAAGAGGTAGTCAAATAAACTCAAAACTTCACAAAACATGCTCCACTGCAAAAGTGCATGGCGCAAAATAATAATCCAACACTGAAAACAACAAATCATCATATGTTTAAATTAAAAAAGACATTAATAACATATGATCTAAGTGTAAAAATAAATCAAATGACGTAAGATAGATAACACAACTGAAAAGCTAACTCTTCATCATGCACCATTTCCACTGAGTGGGCGCTACACTGGTACACTGCAAACTAGCAAACATTACGGCCAATACTTACACAGAAATCACAAGTGCCCACTTCTCAAAATCACACCAAAATGTAGTTTAACATCTAAATCAACAAACCAGCTGAACAGATGGACTGGGTGGAGTTTTTAATTTAAATATCTTAGGGATGCTGTGGGCCACCACGCTTACCTAACAAACTAAGGGAACATGGTGTCCCACACGGAACACGGAACACAGCATCAGGATCGGAATACAGTGTCCTGTATTCTGAACTCTCAGGGGAATAGACAGCATAATAGCGACCTCCAGTGGCCCACCCAGGCTACTGCCCTACATCTACTATTCACAGAGGATTACAGAATGCTGCAATCACAGAATTGTAAGATGGCGACAGATGTATAACGACCGAAACCAACGACCTGTTTCGAATGCAAATATGGGTGTAACCATTAACTAGAGTTTCCATGGCCATGTGTACTATTCACAGACGACTGGGATGCTCTATTACCTCAAGACAAAGAAGAAATATGGGAAAAGTGGAGAGAATCCTTAAAAGAGCTTCAGTACCTGAAGAGCCCAAGGCCATATACAAGTGTGTCTCCAATAGAGGTCCAGCACAAAGAACTCTTGTGTCTTTTCAGATGCTTCAGATAAGGCAATAGCTGCAGTTGCCTATCTAAAGACCTCAGATGCAGAAAGGAACTGCCACACAGGCTTTGTATTAGGCAAGGCGAGATTAGCTCCATGTCCACAACAAACCATACCTCGGTTAGAGTTGTGCACTGCAGTGACGGCTGTGGAAATGGTGGAGCTCATTACCGCTGAGATTGATATGTGTGACACAGTCATCTTCTGTACAAACAGCACGGTAGTTCTGGGCTACATTTACAGTGAAAGGCGGGGATTCTACGTTTATGTCCACAATCGGTCACAACAATGGCATTATGTGTACACTGAATACACAGTGGGAAAATGTGCATGAGATAAATTGTATGTAGCAACATCATACTTATCAGTAAACTATCTTTGATATATTTCAAGGTTATTTGTATATTTTGGGTATTAGTTTGTATTTGTGGTATACTTAATACTTACCTTGTATGTCTGTGAATGTTCTCATTCATCCAGGTCATGGTTATCCAAAGGAGTTGAATCAAGTGCAGCTGGACTTGGTATATATCCGTGAAGACGTTTCGCCTCTCATCCAAGAGGCTTCCTCAGTTCGTGCCTTTCTGACTAGACCAAGCTAGTCTGACTGGCTGGTGATGAGACTCAGCATTTATCCTCTAGGAGTCGTTGTCAGAGCTATTGATATGCGTGGCTCTTTGTGTCCCGATGTTTACCAACGCCCGTCGCTAACAGAGCCATAGATATGAATGGCTCTTTTGTGTACCGATGTTTGGCCGCGCCCGTCGTTATCGGAGCTATTGATATGCGTGGCTCTCTTGTGCTCCAATGTCCAGCCGCGCCCGTCGCCATTGATTTGCATTTGTTTAGTAGCGACGGCCGTTGGGGGTGTTAGTTTCGACTTCATTATTCAGTGGCCATGAGTCGTTGGAGCTGTTAAGCCCAATTTATGCTCCAAATGTCGGCTAGCAGACAGATGTCTCTCGACAATTTTGATGTCATGAGAGACACTTTTTGTGTCTCCCAGGGCCGTCGTGTACACGACACATTTTCTTATGTCGCAGACTCGCGCACATTATGTCGCTTAGCTGTGATCGGATAGTTGGATTGAAGGGACGAGGTGTTCGAGCGTTGTCATGGTTTTGCTTGAGAGCGTTGTTTACATTACGCGCGCTCATTCATAAAAAGAACACTCGCTACTGTTTACAACACAGTGCGTGACGCGAAACGTTTCCATAGATACCAGGAGACAGTCAGCGACATTGCGACAACCATAAATGCAACAACTAGAGAGACACTTTTTGTCTGCTGGGAGACATTTGTCTGCTAGACGACATTTGGAGCATAAATTGGGCGTTAGTGAGCGACTGTTGTTCTTGGAGGCTAGGCTTCTTGAGTCTCCTGGGTAGAGATGAAAGGACGGCATTGTAAGTGGGAGACAGGTGGTGTTGCAGACCTCCTCCTCTGTTGAGGGATGGTTTTTCCAGTACTTACCTTGTACTTACCATAATGAGAATTTGGACACCCGTAGACTGTATGTTTTCTTTCTGTTAGTTTCACCCTACTGCTGGTTACTGCATCAAAGAACGGCAACTTGGAACATCTTTGTCCGTGTAGTAATTGGGATGGAGTTCATCTGCCTGTCAAGTCATACAAGGCGTGTGAAGAGGACAGCACACTCTTCCCTCTCTCTTTCTCTCACTACCACTATTATGACTACAACTTTTGTCTGCCCCCTTTAGGGCGTCACCACAGCGGGTCATCCATTTCTCTCTTCCTGTCCCCTGCATCTTCCTCTGTCACACCAGCCACCTAGATGTCCTCTCTCACCACATCCATAAACCTCCTCTTGGGCCTTCCTCTTCTCCTCTTCCCTGGCAGCTCCATATTCAGCATCCTTCTCCCAATATACCCAGCATCTCTCCTCCACACAAGTCCAAACCATCTCAATCTTGTCTCTCTTGCTTTGTCTCCAAACCGTCCAATCTGAGCTGTCCCTTTAATATAATCGTTCCTAATCCTGTCCTTCTTCATCACTCCCAACGAAAATCTTATCATCTTCAACTCTGCCACCTCCAGCTCCACCTCCTGTCTTTTCATCAGTGCCACTGTCTCCACACCATATAACATAGCTGGTCTCACTACCATCTTGTAAACCTTCCCTTTAACTTTTGCTTGTACCCTTCTGTCACAAATCACTCCTGACACTCTTCTCCGCCCACTCCACCCTGCCTCCATTCTCTTACTTTGGACAGTTGACCCCAAGTATTTAAACTCATACACCTTCATCAACTCTACTCCTTGCATCCTCACCATTCCACTGTCCTCCCTCTCATTCACACATAGGTATTCTGTCTTGCTCCTACTGACTTTCATTCCTCTTCTCTCCAGTGCATACCTCCACCTCTCCAGGCTCTCCTCAACCTGCACCCTACTCTCACTACAGATCACAATGTCATCTGCGAACATCATCGTCCATGGAGACACCCGCCTGATCTTGTCCGTCAACTTGTCCATCACCATTGCAAACAAGAAAGGGCTCAAACCCGATGCTTTATGTAATCCCACCTCCACCTTGAACCCATCTGTCATTCCAACCACACACCTCACCACTGTCACACTTCCCTCGTACATATCCTGCACCACTCCTGCATACTTCTCTGCCACTCCTGACTTCAGAATCAGAATCATGTTTACTAGCCATGTAGGTTTGCACATAGATGGAATTTGACTGCGGTTTCATGGCTCTCTCAGCGTACTCAGATGGCGACATATCAACGGACTGCATTTATACAGCACTTTTTTAGTCTACCAACAACTGAAAGTGCTTTACAGTGTACACCTCACATTCACCCATTCACACACATGTGCATACACTAATGGCGGAGGCTGCCGTGCAAGGTGCCAACCAGCTCATCAGCAGTAGTTACGGGTTCAGTGTCTAGCTCAAGGACACTTCAACACGCTCTCTGCAGGAACCAGGGATCAGACCAGCGACCTTCTGATTATTAGACGAACTCCTGAGCCATGCCACCCCTATGTACTCTTAGTCAGTCTGAGTCAAAGAGGTCATCTATGTGAAGAGGAAATGACCTTCCCTGAACCAAGGGGCGGCCTACGAGTACATCTGTCTTCATCTTACAATTCTGTGATTACAATCAGTCCCAAATCCTCTGTGAACAGTACACATGGCCATTGCAACTCTAGTTAATGCTCACGGCAATTTGCATATGAAACCGATCGTTGTTTTCAGTCCTTATACCACTGTATTGTTTATAAGGGTGGGGATACCTGCAGTCAGTTGAGAGTGAAGAGGTGGGGTTTCCGGTTTGGCCAGCGAGCGGAATGCCACGTTTGCTGTGAGCTCCGGAGGCCCGTGACTTTATTTCATATTTCTATCGAGCAAAATCCTGTATTCTTGACATTCGTATTCAAGTTCACGTTATCGCAGTGTATTTCGACTTTTTGTTAGATTTTTTGGCCGAAGAATGTCGTCTGGGGATGAAAATTCCGATGCTAGCAGGTCCAGCCAGGCACCTGCTAGCAACAAGTCGCTTCCCAGAAGGAAGACGGGCCGCTCGTCGAGAGAGGAGCAGAAACAGATTGAGCCGCTGGCCAAAATGATGGAGGAGGTACAGACAATGGTCAGAGAATTCAGAGATACGTTTGACGAGAAGACCAAGAGGCACATTGACCCGATTCTAGCCAAGTTTGATCAGATGGACAAGTGCCTCTCTGAGAAGACGCGTGCGCTGGAATCCGCCATTACGAAATGCAAGGAGTCTGTCGAGTTGAACCGAGTGGACGTGTTCGAGCTCCAGAACAAGGGTGATACCAGAGATGGAAAAATCGGTAAATTGGAACTTCAGGTGGAATATCTGACCGAACGCTGTGCTTATCTTGAATCGAGGTCTAGGAGGAATAACCTGAGAATCATTGACCTGCCGGAGAGTTCTGAGTCGCCTCCGCAGCACAAGTTTGCTGCGAGGTTCCTGAAAGACATGCTGAACCTGACCACTCTGCCCAGAGTTGAGAGAGCTCATCGTGTGGGACGCGTGCGGAGCGGGGAGGAAGGGAACCGTCCCGCGGCCAGGCACTACCTGCTCTGCCTACAGACCTTCAGGGAGAAGGAGGATATTCTGGAGAAGGCGCGGAAGATGGGTGTTCTTAAATACAAGGACGCACGGATTCACATCTTTCCGGATCTTTCTACCGTCCACGCGCAGAAACGGGCCAAGTTCGATGAGGTTCGGAGGAGGCTGCGACAGGACCACCCCTCCTTCAGATACCACTACAACTTCAGCGCCGGTCTGGTGCTGCTCCCCAAACCCGGAGAGTGTCACGTCTTTGCCGACCCCAAGAAAGCCATGCGGTTTCTGGACGCCCTGGGTCCAGCCTGATCTTGGCGGCTAATCTCCGCTACTAGCTGCCACTGACCTTCGTTTGTGGACCTGGACTGACGTCTGATGCCGTTCACTAATGTGTAATTTTGCTGGGGTAGGTGCCCTGTTCTTGAGTTTGATGTCTGTGTGCTACTTGTAGTCGGCCAGACGGCTATATTTTTCGTTTCTATGTTAGCCTATCTGGTCGTTTTTTTTTTCACACAATAATCTGATCTAGGCCTAGCCTACATTATTGGACGCCAGTTTGGATAAGATTTATGCGCCATTTTAAGGCCGTCTTCAATGTCCTGAAGAAGTTGCCAGTTTAATAATATATATTATACATATTATTATAGCCTACCTGGCTGTTTATTTATCTAGCCTAAGGTGTAGGGAGGTGAGGCTTTCTGTAATTCATTTCATAATACATTTATCATTAAGCTAATTTTGTTGAGTAGGCTTATTGTGTTTTTGTTTTCCCCCTCCCGACTCAGCCATATACACTGCTCAAAAAAATAAAGGGAACACCTAAAAACACAATATAGACCTCAATGAATGAAATATTTCAGCTGAAAATCTTTATTTATTAGACAGAGGAATGTGTTTAGAGCAAAATAACCTAAGAATGATCAATGGAAATCAAAATCATTAGCCCATTAAGGTCTGGATTCAGAATCATACTCAAAATCAAAGTGGAAAATGAGAACATAGGCTGATCCAACTTCTGTGGAAATTCTTCAAGACGATTCAAAATGAGGCTCAGTAGTGTGTGTGGCCTCCACGTGCCTGTATGCACTCCCTACAACGTCTGGGCATGCTCCTGATGAGACGACGGATGGTCTCCTGAGGGATCTCCTCCCAGACCTGGATCAGGGCATCGGTCAACTCCTGGACAGTCTGTGGTGCGACATCGCGTTGGCGGATGGTACGAGACATGATGTCCCAGAGGTGCTCGATTGGATTCAGGTCTGGGGAACGTGCAGGCCAGTCCATAGCGTCAATGCCCGCGACATACAGGAACTGCTGACACACTCTGGCCACATGAGGACGAGCATTGTCATGCATGAGCAGGAACCCAGGGCCCACTGCACCAGCATATGGTCTGACAATGGGTCTGAGGATCTCATCCCGGTACCTAATGGCAGTCATGGTACCTCTGGCTAGCACGTAGAGGTCTGTGCGGCCCTCCAAGGATATGCCTTCCCAGACCATCACTGACCCACCGCCAAACCGGTCATGCTGGAGGATGTTGCAGGCAGCAGAACGTTCTCCACAGCGTCTCCAGACTCTCTCACGTCTGTCACATGTGTTCAGTGTGAACCTGCTCTCATCTGTGAAGAGCACAGGGCGCCAATGGCGAATCTGCCAACCAAGATGTTCTCTGGCAAAGGTCAATCGGGCTGTGAGCACAGGCCCCAATTGTGGACGTCGGGCCCTCATACCATCCTCATGCATTCTGTTTCTCACTGTTTGAGCAGAAACCTGCACATTAGTGGCCTGTTGAAGGTCGTTTTGTAGGGCTCCGGCAGTGCTCCTCCTGTTCCTCCTTGCACAAAGGACCAGATAGCGGTCCTGCTGCGGGGTTGTTGTCCTCCTGCGACCCCCTCCACGTCTCCTGGTGTACTAGCCTGTCTCCTGGTACCTCCTCCATGCTCTGGACACTGTGCTGGGAGACACATCAAATCTTCTTGCCACAGCACGCATTGATGTGCCATCCTGGATGAGCTGCACTACCTGAGCAACTTCTGTAGGTTGCAGATACCGCCTCATGCCACCTCTAGTGGTGAGGGCACTAGCAAAATGAAAAACTAACCAAAGATCGGCCAGAAAAGATGAGGACAGGCAAATGGTCTGTGGCCACCACCTGCAAATCCATTCCTTTTATAGGGGTTGTCTTGCAAATTGTCTAATTTCCACCTGGTGGAAATTAGACAATTTACCAACAGGTGAAATTGATTCACAAAGTGTTGCTTCCTAACTGGACAGGTTGATATCTCAAAAGTGTGATTGAGTTGGAGCTACATTGCATTGCTTATGTGTTCCCTTTATTTTTTTGAGCAGTGTATTAGGCTATAATTCAATATTGGTCGCACTCCCTCTGGCTGTAGGCCTACTTCTGAATGTTATTATTTCCTGTGTCCTACCATGGAAGTGTGGTTTGTGTGATAGGCCAAACACTCATTACCGAGTAAGGTTAGGGTAGTGGCTTATTAGCCTAGGCCTATCAATATTTTCGTAATAGGCCTACACTTTTCTCCGCCTCCGCCTGGGCTCTAGGCCTATAGCCTATGGTTTTACTTTTAAGGTCGATTGTCTTTGGGCTACTGTTCGTTGTGGCCTAATTATCTACATATACTGTTCAGGCCTATCTTTTATGTTGTTTTTATAGTGTGGGGAGGTGAGGCTTTTTGCAATTATTATTTTTTATTTCATAATACAGTATGTGTTTTTTTTTCTCCCCTCCCGACTCAGGCCTAGCCATATATTAGGCTATAATTCAATATTGGTCGCACTTCCTCTGGCTGTAGGCCTACGTCTGAATTTTATTGTCGAATTTTATTGTCGATGGTTGTTTTTGGGCTACTGTTCGTTGTGGCCTAATTACCTACATATACTGCTTAGGCCTATCTTTTATGTTGTTTTTATAGTGTGGGGAGGTGAGGCTTTTTGCAATTATTATTTCATAACACAGTATGTGTTTTTTTTTCGCCCCTCCCGACTCAGGCCTAGCCATTAGGCTATAATTCAATATTGGTCGCACTTCCTCTGGCTGTAGGACTACTTCTAATGTTGTTGTCGATGGTTGTTTCTGGGCTACTGTTCGTAGTGGCCTAATTATCTTCATATACTGCTTATCTTTCATGTTGTTTCTTGAATATAATTCTGGTCGAATTTGCTGGATAGAAGCATTGCTTTGCATACCAGTCACAGCCTAGAGAAATGCAGGAACATCTCTACGCCTGTGTGCGCAATGGGGTTAATGTTATGTGGGTGGGTTTAGTTGGGGTTTTTTTTGTTACCGTTTTCATTGATGCATCCTTCACTCGGACGAATGCCAGGTCAGTGGTCTGTCTAGTCAGCCGTTTTTACACTCTCAGCCCATGGCGATTCTAACGTTTATTAGCCTTAATGCCAATGGTCTGAATCACCATAGCAAGCGTGTTGCACTGATGGAGGTGGTTCGTAAGAGGGGGGCAGACATCATCCTTTTACAAGAAACCCACAGATTATCCTCTGATGTGAACGGACTAGCTAATAAATATTTCAAGGTTGTGGCATCATCGTGCGCAAACAGTAGAACGAGAGGGGTAGCGATACTCTGCCGCCGCAGATTAAATATGGTTGTGCATGAGTGTTTCTCTGACGAGTCGGGTAGGATAACTTTGGTTAAGGTTTTTGTTGAAGGGCGGCGTATTGCTCTTGTATCTGCGTATGCTCGTAATGGCTGTGTCAAAGACTTTTTCAATCTACTTACTGTCACTATGTTAAAATATTACGATTGTGCTTTCGTTGTGGGGGCCGATTTTAACGCGGTCATGAATAATGTGCTGGACAGGTCAGGGAGTAGTGCATCGCATGACCAAAAGGTGGCCTCTGATATGCTCGTAAGGTGGGCTGATGAGATGGGTGTGATGGACCTTTGGAGAAGGTTTAATCCATCTGCTAAGGACTTCTCATTTTATTCAGCAAGGCGTAAGTCCTTCTCGAGAATCGATTATATTTTTGTTTCGCAGGGCTTATTCCAAAATATTGATAATGTTATACTTGTCCCCATGACCCTTGTCGATCACAAAGCAGTGTTAGCTAAGGCCTCTATCTGCCCTTCTTTAAACAAGGCCCCTCGCTGGCGCTTCAACACCTCCTTCCTGAATGATGAGTCATTTAAGACACAGTTTGTGGCTGCTATGAAAGACTTTTTAGTTATTAATGCCGGATCAGTTGGTGACCCAAGGATTCTTTGGAATGCGATTAAGGGTTTTATTTTGAATAATACTACAGTATATACTTCGACTCTAAGTAAGGCGAGGGCTAGGAAGCTTTGTGATCTTGAAAATAGGTTTATCACTCTGGACAGTCAGTTACAGGCCAAATACAGTGACAGCACAGCCTTACAGCGACATTTAGTTAAAAAAGAAATAAATTCTCTCCTTAAACGAAGAGCTGAATTCCAAATACACCACACAAGGCAGTTTTATTATTTTAATGGGGCAAGGCCGAGTCATCTGCTTGCCATGCGTTTGAAATCTAATGAACATTTTGTTGATATTTCTACTGTCAAGGATGCTGATGGCATAGTCAGATCTGATCCTGTGCAGGTGAACAAGGTATTCCAGTCCTTTTATGTAGACCTGTACGCCTCTGAGGTTACTCCAGATGCAGCCAAGCATAAAGATTTTCTAGACAATCTCGTACTACCACGTCTCACAGAAGAGGAATCTGCCTCACTGAACTCTCCTGTCACTCTGGATGAGTTGAAGGAGGCGGTTAAGGCTATGCACAGAGGCAAATCGCCTGGGTGTGATGGCATCCCCCCCGAATTCTATTTAACCTTTTGGGAAGTTCTGGGTCCACCCCTTCTCAACATGATATTGTTTTCTATTGATGAAGGGTCTCTCGCAAGGGATGTGAATGTTGCTATTATTTCATTATTATTGAAGAAAGGCAAAGATCCCACTGAATGTGGCAATTATAGACCTCTTTCTCTGCTCAATGCTGATGTTAAGATTTACGCTAAAACTTTAGCAGGCCGCCTCCAAAATTATATGCTTAAGTTAGTACACTGCGACCAGACTGGGTTTATCAGAACAAGGCTGGCCTCTGACAATGTCAGACGTTTGCTCCACATTATTGACAAAGCTTCTAGCATTAGAACGCCTGCTGCCGTGCTGTCACTTGATGCTCTTAAAGCTTTTGACCGCCTTGAGTGGTCTTTTCTCTGGTCTGTGCTGGCTGCCATGGGTATCGGTGATCCCTTTATTAATATGATCAGGGTGATGTATGCTAACCCTACTGCTAGAGTTCTTACCGGGAAGACTTCTTCACCCTTGTTTGATATAGCCAGGGGCTCCAGGCAGGGTTGTCCCCTTAGCCCCCTGCTGTTTGCGCTCTCACTGGAACCCCTAGCACAGACTATTAGGCAGTCTGATCTCGTTGCTCCCCTCGTGCTCAATGGTACCTCTCACCTTATTTCGTTATACGCGGACGATTGTCTCCTGTATGTAGCTGATGCCCCCAAATCAATTCCTCCTCTCCTGGATATTTTTGACCAATTTAGTTCCTTATCGGGTTACAGAATTAATTGGACCAAATCAGCGTTATTGCCCCTGAACGAGGCCATGCGGTCGGCCGTACTTCCCCCGCTTGTTCCGATTGTAAGCCACCTAAAATATTTAGGGATTGACATCTTTCCGTCTCTGACAGTCACAACAAAATCTAACTTCGACTTGACCTTTAAGAAGGTCTCCGAGGACATGATTAGATGGGCTTCAATGCCCAATTCCATTCGTGCTAGGGTTTCCATCGTCAAGATGAATATATTGCCGCGGGTTAATTTTGTTAGCTCTATGCTCCCTCTTCCGCCCCCTCCTCGGTACTGGGATGAACTCCATTCAGCGATTACCAAATTCGTCTGGAAGAACAAGCCTCCTCGCCTCAAACGCACGACCATGAATCGTAACAGATCAGATGGTGGCGTTGCGCTCCCCAACTTAAAGTATTACTGTTGGGCCTACACCTTGCGTTCACTTACGACCTGGCTTGATCCTGGTGCAGAGGTCGCGTGGAAATCTTTGAAAGAAAACTTGGTTCACCCCATACGACTAGCAGATTTACTGTTTTCTAATATTTCTACTGCCCAGTGTAGGAAATGATTTGGCCCCATCATATCACACCTGGTTGCAGTCTGGAGATCTGTGGAGTCGGCATGTAAGATCACCGCTAAGTGGAACGTTTGCTCTCCTATATTTTACAACCAAGGTCTCCTAGTTGATCGTCGTCCTATCCCGCATAATAGCTGGTCCAGTAGGGGTGTACGCTCTCTTGGTAATCTGTGTGATGACCGTGGTCTGCGCTCTTTTGAGGATCTCAGGAATCAATATGATTTACCGGCCTGGTCTTTTTTTTTCTATCTTCAGTTGAGGGCTTCCATGAAGGCTCACGGGGTGCCGTGGCTCTCTTCTCTCCCAGTGCATCCACTTTATAGAATAATTAGTGAAAAGGTTAGTACTAGGGGTTTAGTTTCTGTGCTGTATGGCTTTATCCTGGAAAGAACATACAAACCCCTTGCGCTGGACACAATTTGGAGAACAGATGTGCCCGATCTGGATACTGAGTTCTGTTGGGAGACGGTGTGGTCTAGTATTCTCTTAGCGTCTAGGAATCCAGATCATCAGCAGATACACTATAATTTTATACATCGGACATATCGCACACCCCACGACGGAGGTTTTGTATGAAACTTGCTGATAGCCCAAACTGTACACTTTGTTCGCTGAATGTGGTTGGAACCTTCTTTCATATGGTCTGGGAATGTCCAAGGGTGAAAGGGTTTTGGGAAACGGTTGCTGATAAATTGTCCCAATTTTTGTCGATTACTGTACCCGCTGAGCCTGCGGTATTACTTCTCAATGACTTCTCTGCACTACATGTACCACAAATCAAGCAGCGCGTATTGCTTGCGGGACTCACAGCAGCCAAGATGGTTGCTATGCGTTGGAAAGCTCCAGATGATTTGTCATCTCGTCATTGGTCCCTCTTATATCTGGACGTTGTATATTTGGAGCTCTCGACAGCAAGGATCCATGGAGCAAGGGCTGGAACTATAGACATGTGGAATTCTGTGGCCACTGAGTTGAAGAACTTTATTGACTGAACACTGACCGAGTACTGTATGCGGTTTCTTTTTTGCAATTTTTTCTGTAGTTTTTTTTCTTTTCTTTTCTTTTTTTTTCGTTTGTGGGTGGGTTTTTGTTTGCATTATTGTTCATTTGTGTGTCTTGTTTAAAAAATTATAAAATAAAAAATATTTGATCACAAAAAAAAAAAAGAGAGTGAAGAGGTCACTTAAATGAGTGATGAAACGTTCGTCTCTCAATATACTTTGTGTCCGGATGAACTGATTCAACTTTCTGTAACTCGAATTCTTCTTTCTCTTCCATCTCACACCCAACTTGCGGGGCATATGTGCTGATAACGTTCATCATCACACCTTTGATTTCCAGCTTCATACTCATCACTCTGTCTGACTCTCTTCACCTCCAGCACACTCTTGACATACTCTTCCTTCAGAATTACCCCTACCCCATTTCTCCTCCCATTCGCACCATAATAGAAGAGTTTGAACCCACCTCCTGCTCCTGGCCTTACTCCCCTTCCACCTGGTCTCTTGCACACACAGTGTGCCTACCTTTCTTCTCTCCATCATATCAGCCAGCTCTCTCCCTTTACCAGTCATAGTGCCAACAATCAAAGTTCTGACTCTCACCTCCACACTCCTACCCTTCCTCCTCTCTTGCTGCCTCTGGACATGCCTTCCCCCTCTTCTTCGCCTTCACTCAACAGTAGCATAGTTTCCACCAGCGCCCTGCTGGCCAGCAGTACCGGTGGCGGTCACTGGTAAACCGGGCCTCGACCAATCTGTTATGGAAATCTGATTTATGATCCACATATTTGATTTGTCAAAGGTTTTATGCCGGATGCCCTTCCTGACACAACCCTCCCGATTTATCCGGGCTTGGGACCAGCACTAAAAATACACTGGCCTGTGCATCCTCAGTGGCTGGGTCTCTCTTTCTCTCAACACAATGAAAATAATCTGGTTAAAATATTTCTCCTATGTCAGAAGGGAAGACCAACACCCACAAACAGGTTAGAGCCTCGTCCACCTGGTAGCATATGAGCAAGGTTTCAAACACTGAACCAGATATCAAACAAAGGTGAATTTACTAGCATTATTCCATAATTATTGATAGAGTTCAAATGTGGTCCGGTGGAAAAACTCTATTTAACCCATTAAATATTACTGGGTTAACTTCTTATCTTAACCGAGATTATAAGAGACAGATGATAAAAGTAATTGTGGGTTATCACCTGGTTTCCAGAGGAGGATAAAGTAGTTAAAATTCCTAATTAAAGGGTCGGTTCACCCAAAATAGAAAAAAAACCAAACATGTCTATTTTTGCACATTTGTGCGATCTATCCATCCACATATTTTCGGTGTGATTTGGTTAGATTTGAAGTTGTCCACGGCAGAGCCATCTCCATTAAACCCCAGTACAATGGAGTAGAATAGAAAACTGTTTGTGGAACTCAGTGTCAAAAAATTACAACTGGAAAAACTCAACAGCAACATCTCAAAATAGTACCGTTCCAGGGAAAAATGACTAAGTATCATAATGAGAGCAGTGGTAATTCATTACTTTTTCCTGTGCTGGTTTCATGTTAGTCTGGTTTGACATGAAGTGCAAGTGATGTTAGATTACACTGTGAAACAGTTAACCAGATGAATGGTGATGAATGGTGAAGTGTTTCTTACTTGAGAGCGGCTACGCCTTCTGGCGTGGTGGGCTCATTGAAGCGCCTCATGTACTCATGCATCTCTGGAAAACTCTTCTTCATGTAATCCTCAGCGCTGCTCTCCTTCACTGTCCCAAAACGAAAACCATGTGATGGATGGTGGAGCTAGCGACAAGATGTCCATCACCAATGAAGAGGTGGAGAAGTGTAAAGAAGGAAGAGAGAATAGAGGTAGAATTACAAGACAGGAAACAGTTTACCAACCAAAACAAGGAAATCAACAGTCAGTGTGTCTTCTGTCCAGGGCCTCTCCTTTCCTGTACATCTTAACACACCTGACCAGTGTAGTATGCATTCGTGTGTGTGTGGTTCAGTGTGTAGTTTTCTGTCACTGAATTAGAGATTAAGTCCACCATGAGCTCCATTCTGAACAGTTTGGTTGTGTTAGTGAAGTTTAGTTTCTGGATCTCACCTTGGCGTCGTGGATTCCAGAAACCTCCTCGAAGGTCTTTTCTCCCACCATGACAGCTGCCAGATTGGCTGTGTAGCTGGACAGAACCAGCAGGCAGAAGATTGCCCAAAGGTTCATCAGAAACCGACCCGTCCAGCACTTGGGTGTCTTAGACGAAACCGTCCGTCCAAACAGGATGGCGTAGCACAGGTTGAGTGCAGACGAGTACGAAAACACTTTGACCCGGTTTCGTCCGTGAGGGGTCATACCAAATGGACTCTTCCATTCATAAAGAGTGAGGAAGAGGGCGGTGATATGCAGAGCCACAAAGATGCCGACCCACATGGACCAGTGCAGGGGCCACATGAAGGCACCAATGGGGGCTGCAGTATCCTTACTGCGGACTAAGATGCCAAGACTGGTGGAGAAGAAGGGGGAGGTGAAGTCAATGACTTTGCTCCGTGCTGAGTTTATGCTGAAGGATGTCACCGCCATGTCTGCTACTTCGTTCAGAAGATCTCCCACCAGCCCCGTCCAGCGGCCTCCTTTCCACGCTCCGTATTTTCCATCGCCAACAATGTAAAGGTCAAATTCAAACCTCAGGTCCTCAGCCAGCTTCTCCAGCAGGTCAATACAGTATCCATAGCAACACTTCCCGTATTCCGCAGGCAAGAGGCTGCTGTTGCCCATGGCGACTTGGAGGAAATATTTCTCCAGAGAGTCAGAGCTGTTTGTTCCAGCATCCAGACAGAACTGACCCGCCGGGCAGTTCCCCTCGTCATCCACGTCCCGCGTGAACACAAATGGGTGCTCTACCAGGGTCACCACACGCACCCGACTCCCCGCCACAGGCATGCCCACCTGCCATCGGCCCCCATTCCTCCCACCCACCCCCTCTATCCGTTGGTGCTGGCTTGGCCCCGCAAACACACTTTGGTCCTCCACATCTAGCTGCCCCCCCTCCCAGCTGGCCACGGTGACCCAGGTGGGCTGGCCAAGTGCATCGCGACGCAGGCTCCAAATGTGGAAGCGCTGTGAGGTGAGGATGTGAGACAGGTTCTTGTGCACTCTCACCGGGCCAGTCAGGCCAGAGAAGGAAGTGTTGGACAGGAACCTATGGAGCAGAAATCAATTAGTTAAAGTTCACAGTATCTTAAGAGTCAGATTCCTGAATCTGCTCTACTTTACTTGACTTTATTTTACAGTAACCTACCACATCCTGTTGGAACAGATCATCTGTAATTACATCCAACAGTGACATCACTGTGTTGTTAAAATGAAAAAAAAAAAACATATCAACAGTTACCTGGTCATACTTGATCTGTTCCATAACTGTTCATTTGACTCTCTGTGTCCTTTTTAATGATATTCTTGTGTTTCTTATCTTTCATTCACACACAGCCAGATTTCATCTTCACACTTGTCTCACATTTCCAGTCATCTGACATTCATTACACAAAAAGGCTGTGAGGAAAATATGATTTAAACAGTTTGGAAGAGATCTTGAGCCTGGCCAAAACCAAACATGGAATCAGATCAAGCATAATGGCAGGAGGGACAAACTTTATGGAAAAAAATAAAAAGGATTTTTGTGCTACTTAATATGAAATATTAAAAAATGAAAAGAAATTAAAACAACAGTATGTAAGATTTTTTTTTATGCATGCTCAATAATCCAGGTAAAGAAATCACATAAAGTTGAATCAGTTCATCTGGACACAACGTTTATTGACAGAAACGCTTCATCATCATCTCAGTGACCTCTTCGGTCTCACCTGACTGCAGGTGTCCCCACCCTTATAAACAATAGTGTCTCACCTGACTGCAGGTGTCCCACCCTTATACCCAATACAGTGTCCCACCTGACTGCAGGTGTCCCACCCTTATAAACAATACAGTGTCCCACCTGACTGCAGGTGTCCCACCCTTATAAACAATACAGTGTCTCACCTGACTGCAGGTGTCCCCACTCTTATAAACAACACAGTGTCCTCACCTGACTGCAGGTGTCCCCACCCTTATAAACAACAGTTTCCCACCTGACTGCAGGTGTCCCCACTCTTATAAACAACACAGTGTCCTCACCTGACTGCAGGTGTCCCCACCCTTATAAACAACACAGTGTCCCATCTGACTGCAGGTGTCCCCACCCTTATAAACAATACAGTGTCTCACCTGACTGCAGGTATCCCCACCCTTATAAACAAGTTTCTCACCTGACTGCAGGTGTCCCACCCTTATAAACAATACAGTGTCTCACCTGACTACAGGTGTCCCACCCTTATAAACAATACAGTGTCTCACCTGACTGCAGGTGTCCCCACCCTTATAAACAATACAGTGTCTCACCTGACTGCAGGTGTCCCCACCCTTATAAACAACACAGTGTCCCATCTGACTGCAGGTGTCCCCACCCTTATAAACAATACAGTGTCTCACCTGACTGCAGGTGTCCCCACCCTTATAAACAATACAGTGTCCCACCTGACTGCAGGTGTCCCACCCTTATAAACAATAGTGTCTCACCTGACTGCAGGTATCCCCACCCTTATAAACAATAGTGTCTCACCTGACTGCAGGTGTCCCACCCTTATAAACAATACAGTGTCTCACCTGACTGCAGGTATCCCCAGGCTTATAAACAATAGTGTCTCACCTGACTGCAGGTGTCCCACCCTTATAAACAAAACAATGTCTCATCTGACTGCAGGTGTCCCACCCCTAAAAACAATACTGTGTCCCACCTGACTGCAGGTGTCCCACCCTTATAAACAATACTGTGTCCCACCTGACTGCAGGTGTCCCACCCTTATAAACAATACAGTGTCTCACCTGACTGCAGGTGTCCCCAGCCTTATAAACAATACAGTGTCTCACCTGACTGCAGGTGTCCCACCCTTATAAACAATACAGTGTCTCACCTGACTGCAGGTGTCCCCAGCCTTATAAACAATACAGTGGCATATCGACCCAAACCAACCACCAGTTTCATATGCAAATATGGGTGTAACCATTAACTAGAGTTACAATTGCCATGTGTACGATTCACAGAGGATTTTGGAATGTTGCAATCACAGCATTGTAAGACCATCCCCTCGGTTCAGGGATGGCTGTTCCCTCTTCACATAGATGCACATTTCACCACCACCCATAGTAAGAATGATTATTAGATTATTGTGATTCACACATTTAAGAGAGGAGCGCTTGGGAGCAATACAGCAGGGTAGGGAGACAGTCTCAATGTTATAGACCAAACTATCAGACTGATAATCTATACTATGAGAAATTCCCTGACTAATCATATTAATTAAACTACTTGACTGTAACGCCGTGCGTTTGGACCCAATCGCAAAGAAGAGGCAGTTGTTAAGTACTAAGTCGCTTTACTGGACTTTGGAAAAATATACAATAACCAAAAACCACTGCCAACCAGGGCAGGCAAAATGCAAACACGAATTAACATAAAATACTAAACACAGGAAACACTCTCTCACACAGAGGAGGCAGGCGAGGGTTCAGGAGACACGGGCATCCGCAAACTGACGCTAAGCTTTTTCCAAGACTCGAAGAGGCATGTCTGCAAAGCACCCAGTCAAATAGTCCCCAGCACAGGTGCACCTAATCACAGGCCAATCAAGGGCAGGTGCCACTCATACTGGCCGACAGGGAGATGACACACCTGTTGGCTGCCAATCCTCTGGCCAGTGATCGTGTCACTTGACTCCACATCTGCACTAGATTTAAACCTAGCAGGCTCTCTAATCACCTGCAACCTGCTGAATGATAAGTCCCTAGTGTCAAAGTAAATGTAAACAGTTATCTATATTGCTAGACAAAAGAGCGGCGCTGTCCCCAGTAGGGTGAATGCCGTCCACTTTCAGCAGGTAAGGGCGGCCCCAGAAAGAAGGCCAGTTATCAACAAAGCTGAATCCCTGCTCATTACAGTAACGAGCCAGCCAGCGGTTCATTGAGGTGAGCCTACTGTACATCTCATCATTACCCCTCACAGGTAAGGGACCAGAGACAATTAATCGATGCCGACACATCTTTCTGGTCAACTCAAGCATCCTGACTAGGCTGGCTTTTGTGATCTCTGATTGAGTCATCCTTGCATTATTGGTGCCAACATGAATAACAATGTTGCTGAAAGTAGTGGTGCTGTGTGCCTGGGTTCCTTAACTCTCCCTCTGTGATGGCAGCACCCTAAGATTATCCTCTATGTCAGAGACTCTGGCCCCGGGTAAGCAGTGAATCAAGGCCAGCGAAGCTCATCTGATACTGTGGGTAATGGAGTCTCTTATCACTAGCGTGCGTTGCTTTACTCTGTCAACAGGAGCGAGAGAAGCACACTGGCCGGTAGGACTACCAACAGGGCTGGTGAGTGTAGAAAACCGTTTTGCAGTCAGTTGGCTTGTGACACATGTACAGAATTTTGTGATTTGTGTGACAGAATTAGAAAACGGGGCAAATCACTGCTCATATGAGACTACATCCCTGGAGCACAAGCTACAAAGTTTCACTAAACAGTTGGCTTTCCTATCCCATAAGTGTGAGGCTTTAGAGCGGAGGTCACACAGGAACAATGTGAGAATTGGTCTACGTGAAGGTGTGGAGGGACCACATCCATCTGATTTCATTGGTGGCCTGCTCAAAGATGTTCTGCAACTAGAAGAAAAACCACTGCTTGACAGAGCACACCGTTCCCTGCTGCCACGTCCCCAATCTGGAGACAGGCAAGGCCCCTTCATTGATCATGTACACTAATTTAGTGTGAAGGAGGACATTATGCAACGCACAGGACAAGCGGGTCCACTTCTCGACAATGGCCAAAGATTTCTACTATTCCCAGACTACACCGCTGCTGTTGCTAAGGAGAGAGCGGCAATCGACCAGGCCAAGAAACTTCTGCGAGATCACCCCGGGGTAAAATAAGGCCTGCTTTTCCCTTGGTCAGGGAGGTGACCAAGAACCCGATGGTCACTCTGACAGAGCTCCAGCGTTCCTCTGTGGAGATGGGAGAACCTTCCAGAAGGACAACCATCTCTGCAGCACTCCACCAATCAGGCCTTTATGGTAGAGTGGCCAGACGGAAGCCTCTGCTCAGTAAAAGGCACATGACAGCCCGCTTGGAGTTTGCCAGAAAGCACCTAAAGGACTCTCAGACCATGAGAAACAAGATTCTCTGGTCTGATGAAACCAAGATTGAACTCTTTGGCCTGAATGCCAAACGTCACGTCTGGAGGAAACCAGGCACCTCTCATCACCTTGCTAATACCATCCCTACGGTGAAGCATGGTGGTGGCAGCATCATGCTGTAGGGATGTTTTTCAGCGGCAGGAACTGGGAGACTAGTCAGGACCGAGGGAAAGATGAAGCGAGCAAAGTACAGAGAGATCCTTGATGAAAACCTGCTCCAGAGTGCTCAGGACCTCAGACTGGGGCGAAGGTTTACCTTTCATCACGACAACGACCCTAAGCACACTGTTAGTTTCAAATAAGACAACTGTACTTATTTAACTGAGTTTTATTTGCGCTCTCAACAGCAAGTGGCCACAGCCTACCGAACATTTCAACAAGTGCCTTTCACTAGCAGCGCGCCTTCCTCCTAACAGGAGGGTTACCATAAAGACTGCAGTAGAAGTGACTAACAAAACAGGCTACCGTATTAACTGTATTATAGGCACCAACAAAAGTTACCAACAAACTTAACAATCTCCTCTCTTTTTTAAAAACAAAAACTGCAAGGATAATATTTCAGGAAAACAAAACAAATGCTCAGTTATCAACAGTCAGACTCAGTTATCTAGCTTCCATTGTCCATTATTCAGTGCCTTAAGTAATACCAGGGAAGAGGCTCCCTTTTTGGTCAGACAGTCTGCCAGCTGTTCCTTTGTAGCTTACCACAGAATACGATGAATCCTTTTGTTCTGGATAAGTTATTTGATGCCACTTATTCTGACATAGAGCTGACATGAGTAGTCTGAGGGACTCTGATGAGCATGTAGGTGAGTCCTTCTGCAGATCTTTAGTGTTGAATTCTTCAAAACCCCTAGCCACAAGACGCGCTTTGGGTATTATGCCATCAGGAGTTTCTTTCAGCGTACACACCCATGTAGTGGACACATGCCTTTGACCCATATCTTTTACCTCCTCAAACACCCCATCATTCTTCCAGCTACTGATTTCATCTAGTTTAGCCTTATCAAATGAAACACCATCTGTGACTAATACATCATTTTCCTGCATATCAGAGCATAGTTCTACACTATCCAGTGGATTAACCCGAAGATTGTCTACCTTAGTAAGATCAGCTGACCCCATAGTAACAGCGATGTCAGATGGTTCTAAGTACTGTAGGTTGTATCAGTTTCTGTTATTTCCTGTAGCCTTTCCTGCTCGTCCCATCACTTTAGCTCTGTGAGACGCACCTGTTACATTATCCACAAAGCTGATTGTTTGACCTGTTTTCAGCCCTAGGGAGGCTCCTACCCTTATGCCTGTCTGTTGATTATCCTTATGATTGTTACCTTCAGTGACATCTGTATCATTGTCTGTAACACCCCCAGCCTCACCGTCATTGTTCATATCAACATCTATGTCACAATCAGTACCAGGTATGTTCCCACTGTCATTGTTAACAACATCCACATCACTATCAGTAACAGGTACATTCATATTGCCCTCAGTAACATTTATTGCCCTCAGTAACATTCTCCCCAGGGTGCTCTAGACCCCCACTAGCACTTACTTCACTCTTATCAGCCTTCCGCAGCCTAGAATGATGAACCCTGACATAAGTCCCACCATGGCATACAAAGATCACCTCCCCATCTTGTCCTATCACGACTCCAGGACCTTTCCACTCAACACAGTCTGTCCTTTTGTAGAACACCTTATCCCCAGTTTCATACTTCTCATCTGTTGGACGAAGTTGCTTTCGTAGAGCTCTTCTGATTCTCTCTGAGCACTCTGCCTCTGTGAAAGCTTTCCTTGCTGCATCTAATGCTGTTATGTGCTGTCCCACCCATGCACTGATAGTAGTTCCCTCCAAAGCAGGTGGCTGATCCACTAACACAGAAGGAAGTTTCAGATTCTGTCCAAACACCAGCTGATGTGGGCTGAAGCCATGTACGTTCTGCATTGTGTTCTTTGCCATGCGTGCCCAATCCAGTGCAGTTTCCCAGTCAACTCCATTGTCAAGTTTTACCTTCAGCATTATCTCTGTGAGCGTTTGGTTATGGCGTTCCAGCAAGCCATTGCTCCATGGACTATAGCCAGCAGTCGTCTTTATCTCGATGTTGAAGTTCTCTGCCATGTCTCTTATTTCCTCATTATTGAATTCGCCGCCATTGTCGCTGAAGAGACGCTCCGGTGGACCATGGACACTGATCCAGGAATGTACAAAGCATTTCGCTATCACACTTGGTTTCTTTGAGGTCACAAGGCCACCCGCACTGAAGCGTGTGAAGTGATCGATAATGTGCAGGTACCACACATTCGGTTCTAGCTCATGTAAATCTACTGCCACAGTCTCATTGTATCGGGAGGTCATGGGCAGACCAACAGCAGGCTTGGGCTTAGGCTTGCTGTACTTAAGACATATCTCACATTTTCCTACTATCTCTTCTAGAATAGCAGTGCTCTCATCATCAGTGTTTCCAGCATTTATCAGCAGCTTTTTCAGTTTGTCAACTGATGCATGTCCAAATTGCTTGTGAAGTTTCAGTAAAGCTTTGTGTTTTTGTTCCTTAGTCATATTCTCTGTGATGGCCAGGACCACATTCTCATATGTATCGCATGGGGACTCATTATCCATTATGTTCAGACAGTAGTGTCCTGAGGAGGTCATCTCCAGAGCTATCGGTTGCTGAAACATTATTGCTGTATCGTTCTCCAAGTTCAGCACAGCTCCTGCTGTCTTTAGCGACGTTTTACTCAGCAGTAAAGGGATGTCAGATGGGACCACTTCTGTTTCTATACAGCATTTTGCTTCTCCTATCTTGGCTGGTATCTTGACCTTTTTTGTTGAATGTACAACTCGCCCATCCCCAAATTTGAAAGGCTTGCTACTCTCTGTGTTAACTATTTTCTGTACTTCTTTCTCATTTAGTCCCCCTACATAGTTATTCCGCCATTTTTCACCACAGACAGTCCTTGTGCATGCCGTGTCAATGACAGCTGATCCCAGAGCCTCAACCATGAATATTTCCGTATCCGATTCCTTAGAAAACAGCGTTACATTACACTCATCAGGTTCTTCTGTGCATTTATTTTCTTCTGTCACCTTTACATGTTCTTTCTTATGTGGGCAATCTTTCACCCAGTGGAATGTGCTTTGACAAATCCCAGACTTTGTTGGTCTTCCGTACTTATCAAGTGGATTTGTGCCTGCGAGTGGTCCTCTAGCTTGCACACTTTGGGCTCGTGGGTGCGGTTTTCTTTGATCTGTGTAGTAGGCTGCATCCTGACTCACGTTAATGGCTCCCGCCTTCTGCTCATGTTTTTCTCCGAATATGCGTTTCAGTGCTGACTTCATATCATCAAAAGTGTGCTTACCACATGCAGTCAATGCCAGTTGCTTGTCTTTCACATCAAGACCTGCTGTATCCAGTAGTTTAAACGCCAAAACAGCGTCGGGCAGAACCATCTCGAATTTACGGATCCTGTTGTATTTCTGTTCAAAATCAACAATAAAGTCCACCATCGAGACGCCATTTTCCCTCGATATTGGATCAAACTCAGAATAGGCTTCGTAAGCCCGGTCCTTCTCTTCTCTCAAAAAAACCTTGTCAAGTTCCCCAATCAAAGTGGTTATTCCATCATCCTTATTTAGATCATCCACATTTATTCCTAAAGCAGTATCCCTCGCTCTACCTGTCAATGATAGAGCCACAGCCAACGCTTGCTTTTTCTTGTCCAAGTTCGTACCCATCTCCATATTTCCACTTCATTTTTCCGGTTTTCATAAGGCTTCTTTTCATCAAATCCAGGAGGCTGTCTGAAGTCATTCGAGGCAGCCATCCTCTGCTACCAATGTTAGTTTCAAATAAGACAACTGTACTTATTTAAATGAGTTTTATTTGCGCTCTCAACAGCAAGTGGCCACAGCCTACCGAACATTTCAACAAGTGCCTTTCACTAGCAGCGCGCCATCCTCCTAACAGGAGGGTTACCATAAAGACTGCAGTAGAAGTGACTAACAAAACAGGCTACCGTATTAACTGTATTATAGGCACCAACAAAAGTTACCAACAAACTTAACACACACAGCCAAGACAACGAAGGAGTGGCTTCGGGACAAGTCTGTGAATGTCCTTGAGTGGCCCAGCCAGAGCCCAGACTTGAACCCCATTGAACATCTCTGGAAAGACCTGAAAATAGCTGTGCAGCGACGCTCCCCATCTAACCTTACAGAGCTGGAGAGGATCTGCAGAGAAGAATGGGAGAAATACCCCAAATATAGGTGTGCCAAGCTTGTAGCTTCATACCCAAGAAGACTTGAGGCTGTAATCGCTGCCAAGGGTGCCTCAACCAAGTACTGAGTAAAGGGTGTGAATACTTATGTACATGCAATATTTCAGTTTTTTATTTTTAATAAATTTGCAAAAATGTCTACAAAACCTTTTTCGCTTTCTGATTATAGGGTATTGTGTGTAGATTGATGAGGAAAAAAAAGGAAATTAATCCATTTTGGAATAAGGCCTTAACATAACAAAATGTGGGGAAAGTGAAGGGGTGTGAATACTTTCCGGATGCACTGTATATAAGTGAGTGAGGCCTGGCACACTACGTCATGCCTGGACCACTGTATTTGCACTGCTGATGCACATGCCTCATTGGGGAGTACGGGTATTATGTATGGGGCAGCAACAACTGATCACATACCTCTTGCTATGGCTATAAATGTTGAACGTCTGCCTGTGCTGTCTAGTAATGGAGATAGTGATAATGCAGAAAGATTGGACTGGTCAGCTCTTACAAAGGAGGACATCTTAGCCTATCATGCCCGTACAGATGAAACCTTAGATAGTGTACATCTGCTTAGAGATGCAATTATGTGCAGAGACATTAATTGTAAGGATATGAGGCATAGGGGAGATATCTGCTGCATGTATGATGATCTTGTTAGTGCTCTGTATGAAGCTAGTAAGCCCTACTATAAGTATAAAAATAAGACACATAACGTCAGGCCTGGTTGGAACAAGTATGTAGCTGAGTATCATGAAGAAGCACGTGAAGCCTTTAAATCATGGGCTATGGCAGGCAGACCCAGAAGAGGGCCTGAGCTTGAACACAAGAAGCCCACTAATGCAAAATACAAATACACCATTCGCTTCATTTGTAAAAATGAACAAGCCACGAGGGCAGATTCCATGGCTGAGAAACTGCTAGGAAATAATCCTGCTAATTTTTGGAAAGAAGTGAGACCTCTCAACAACTGTAAAACATCTCTACCATGCACTGTTGATGGTATCTCCGGTACAGACAACATTGCTGAGTTATGGCGACAGCATTACAGTACCTTATTCACCTGTGTCCACGGCGATCTGTATAAAGGGGGCAATATTGAGAGTGATGATTCAATGGTGATCATGTCACACGAGGTTTACCAAGCTATACACAAGCTGTCTTTTAACAAGGTAAGTGGCTTAGATCAGTGGTTCTCAACCTTTTTGGGGTCCTGGACCCCCTGCGTATTTTTGATCTACCCTGAGGACCCCTCCACCTGATCTTGGGGGAGGGGGGTTGCAATTTGATAGAAACAGTAGAAACTGCATTTTAAATTGCATTATAGCATTTATTCACTCTTTGGGGCAAAAATAAGAGCTTTCAGTTGTAACTTAGATATAGTTAACAAAACAGAATTCTTATGCAGTAACTTTCAGATATATGTAACAAAACAGAATATGTATTCAGTAACTTTCAGATATATGTAACAACAGAATTTTTATGCAGTAACTTTTAACAATGCAAACGGGAGCGAGATCTCTTATTAAAATACAATAAATTACACTTGTGAAACAGATGTAATTAGAGAAAAAAGTCCTGTTACCCTTTATAGTTTAGGTAGATAAAGGTCTCAGTCACATTTGAGTAAAATAATCCTATTTCTATAAATGTCATAGGATCTTTTTTTTTAAAGATATTTTATTTTCACGGACCCCTTGCAATTACACCACGGACCACTAGGGGTCCGCGGACCCCCGGTTGAGAAACACTGGCTTAGATCATGTTACTGCTGAACACCTTAAATATGCCAGTCCGAGGACAGCTCCTCTCCTTGCTATTTGTTTTACTGGCTTTATGGTCCATGGTTTGTTACCAGACTCAGTGTTGTCTGTACTGTTAGTGTCAGTCATTAAGGACAAAGCTGGTAAAGTATGCAGCCTAGAGAACCACAGGCCTATAGCTCTAGCCAGCATACTGCCACAAGTCCTACAAAGAATAACCACAGATAACCAGTTTGGTTTTAAATCTAAACATGGCACTGGCTTTTGTATATATGCCTTAAAGGAAATTGTCAACAAATACAGAGGCCAAAACTCATCGGTTCTTAAGTGTTTTATTGATGCTTCTAAAGCTTTTGATCGTGTTAATCATAGAAAGTTGTTTGTTAAATTGAGTCAGAGGGGTGTCTAAATACATTGTGAGAATCCTAGCTTACTGGTATGCCCACCAGACTATGCAAGTGAAATGGGGTAATAGTGTTTCAGCCCCATTTGGGGTTAGCAGTGGTGTCAGACAAGGCGGAATTCTGTCTCTAGTTCTCTACAATTTATATATTGATGATTTGTCCAAGCAGCTGAAAGCCTGTAACACTGGGTGCATGATGGGTAATGCCATGGTGAACCATATTATGTATGCTGATGACCTTGTCCTTAGTCCCTGTAGCACCGGTCTCCAGCAGCTCCTTGATATACGTATGTTGTGTGTGTGGTGTGCAGCATGATATCAAATACAATGCTAGTAAGAGGGTTGTCATGATCTGCAGAACCAAAGAAGTCAATCATCTAAAATGTCCTGATTTTAAATTGTCTGATAATAATCTTGGGGTGTGTAATAAGGTGAAATATCTTGGACATTATATTACTGAACACATGACAGACGATGATGATGTTTATGGACAATGCTGCATGATGTACGCACAAGCACACACTCTGTCACGCAAGTTTGGTGTGTGTTTAGTTAGTGTGCAGATGTCTCTGTTCAGAGCAAATTGTACACCACTTTATACTGCCCCCCTGCGGTCAAACTACATATTGTACACCACTTTATACTGCCCCCCTGTGGTCAAACTACATATTGTACACCACTTTATACTGCACACCTGTGGTCAAACTACATAGTGTACAACACTTTATACTGCACACCTGTGGTCAAACTACATATTGTACACCACTTTATACTGCACACCTGTGGTCAAACTACATATTGTACAACACTTTATACTGCACACCTGTGGTCAAACTACATATTGTACAACACTTTATACTGCACACCTGTGACAAACTATACATTGTACACCAGTTTATACTGCACACATGTGGTCACACTACAAAAAAAAGCAAGCTTACAGAGGCTTCCAGTAGCTTATAATGATGCTATAAGAATACTACTAAAAAGACCTAGATGGTGTAGTGCAAGTGAAAAGTTTGTGGCTGCAGGAGTCAGTACCTTTCAGGCTCTTCTAAGAAATCTCATGTATAAATTTATTTGCCAGCTCAATGACTCTGATAATGTAATCATCAAGAGTTTATCTAGTATAAGATTCAGGGCCACGCGCTACCAATCCCGGCAGTGGGACCACTGGTATAACTGCCTTCTGATAAGACACTGACTTGTTCCTGTTATGTTATTTTATTGTGTTTACTCTGTATATTGTCTGGGGTTTGTCTTTTACCTATTTGTCTTTGTCTGTTATGGACCCTGAGTCTGCAGTAAAGTTTTGAACTGAATTGAATTGACTTATGCAAGAGGTACAATGTAAAAGAGATTGGAGACTGCAAGGTGGTGACAGCATAGCTAGGCAGCATCGGATGGTGGTCTGTAGGATGACTTTGAAGACAAAGAAGAGGACAAGAGTGAAGGCAGAGCCAAGGATTAAATGGTGGATAGCTGGGCAACTACTGCAGAAATAGTGAGGGAGACAGCTACGAAGGTACTTGGTGTGTCATCTAGACAGAGGAAGGAAGACGAGGAGACTTGGTGGTGGAATGATGAAGTACATGAAAGTATACGGAGGAATGGATGAATTTAAATACTTGGGGTCAACTGTTAAAAGTAACAGGGAGTGTGGAGGAGAGGTGGAGAAGAGTGCAGGCAGGTTGGAGTGGGTGGAGAAGAGTGTCAGGAGTGATGTGTGACAGAAGGGTACGAGCAAGAGTTACCCAAGGGAAGGTTTACAAGATGGTTGTGAGACCAGCTATGTTATATGGTTTGGAGACAGTGGCACTGACGAAAAGACAGGAGGCGGAGGTGGCAGAGATGAAGATGATAAGATTTTCATCACGAGTGACAAAGGAGGACAGGATTAGGAAGGAGTATATTAGAGGGACAGCTCAGGTTGGACGGTTTGGAGACAAAGCAAGAGAGACAAGATGGAGATGGTGTGGACATGTGTGGAGGAGAGATGCTGGAGAAGGATGCTGAATATGGAGCTGCCAGCGAAGAGGAGAAGAGGAAGGCCAAAGAGGAGGTTTATGGATGTGGTGAGGGAGGACATGCAGGTGGCTGGTGTGACAAGAGGAAGATGCAGAGGACAGGAAGAAATGGAAACAGATGATCCGCTGTGGCGCTCCCTAACATCAGCAGCCAAAAGTAGTAGTACTAGTAGTACTAGTAGTAGATCATTGTGGATAAATAGATGTTCAGTCTTTTCCATCTAGCCGGTAACACACTAAACTCCCAACCAGGAAGCCATAGGAGCCCATCATTTTCAATAATCATTAAATACAGCTAACACACACATACGACCCCAATTCAAAAAAAAAAGTTGGGACAGTATGAAAAATGGTAATAAAACAAAACGGAGTGATTTTTAAATTTACTTTGACTTTTATTCAAACAAAAACAGTATAAAGAATGTATTTCATGTTTTACCTTATCAACTGCATTGTTTTTTTGAAGATATACATTTATTCTGAAATTAATACCCGCAACATGTTCCAAAACAGTTGAGACAGGGGCAATTTAGTACTAATAACGATGTGACAAGTTGAATTAACAAGATGACGTGAAACAGGTGATGTTAAACAGGCGAGGCACTCATGATATAGTTTATAAGAAGCCTCCAAAACTCGCCTAGTCCTTCAAGAGCAAGGAGGGGTTGAGGCTTGCCAATTTGCCAAAAGATGCATCAGCAAATAATCCAGCACTTTGAGAACAATGTTCCCCAAAGACAAATCAGTAGGATTTTGGGCATTTCACCCTCTACAGCATACAAGTATGATTAAGAGATTCAAGGAATCTGGTCAAATCTCTGTGTGTAAAGGACAAGGCCAAAAGTCCCTTCTGAATGCGCATAACCTCTGACCCCTCAGATGTCACCGTTTTAAAAGCCGTCATGCATCTGTAATGGATATCATGACACGGGCTCAGGCGGCACAGTGGCGCAGTAGTTAGCACGGTCACCTCACAGCAAGAAGGTCCTGGGTTCGAATCCCGCGGTTGTACATCCTTGGGGGTCGTCCCAGGTCGTCCTCTGTGTGGAGTTTGCATGTTCTCCCCGTGTCTGCGTGGGTTTCCTCCGGGTGCTCTGGTTTCCTCCCACGGTCCAAAGACATGTAGGTCAGGTGGATCAGCCGTACTAACTTGTCCCTTGGGGGGTGGGTGTGTGTGGGTGGGTGTGTGTGTGTGTGTGTGTGTGTGTGCCCAGTTATGGACTGGCGACCTGTCCAGGGTGTCTTCCTGCCTGCTGCCCAATGACTGTTGGGATAGGCTCCAGCATCCCTGTGACCCAAATTTGGATAAGTGGCTTGGATAATGGATGGATGGTTGGGACATGGGCTCAGGAATACTTTGGTAAACGTTTGTCAATAAACAACATTCACCGCTGCATCCACAGATGGAAGTTAAAAGGCTTTATTATGCAAAGCAGAAGCCATACATAAACACTGGCCAGAAGCGCCGCCAACTTCCTCGGGCTCGGTCTGATCTGACATGGAAAGTAGCACAGTGGAATCATGTTTGTTGGTCTGACGAGTCAACATTTCTGATAAGGGCTGCTGTCTCAGTCCCCCATTGTACAGTCTGTTTACACATGACTGTATTGCCAAATATGAGAACAGCATCTTCATCAAATTCACAGATGACCCCACAGTGATTTGGAGTAATAGTGACAGTGATGAGAGGGCCTATAGGAGGGAAGTAGAAGATTTAACCATATGGTGCCATGATAACATCTCTCTCAATGCCAATAAGACAAAAGAAATCATTGTTGACTTGAGAAGGAAATCATATTCCTATTTCCATCAATGGGTCATCTGTTGAAATTGTGGACAGTTTTAGATTTCTCGGTTTACACATCACAGACACCCTCACATGGTCTGTCAACACCAACTGCATCCTCAAGAAGGCACAGCAGAGACTGTATTTTCTGAGGCGTATCAAGAGTTTTTGTGAGTACCAAAACGCTTATGAACTTTTATGGCAGTACCATGCGGAGGGTGTTGACAGGCTATATCACAGTTTGGTTTGGCAGCCTGACTGCTCAGGACTGCAGACTGTTTCAAAGGACTGTAAAGACAGCAGCAAAAATCATTGTCATAGAACTACCACACCTTCATAATATTTACACCACCTGCTGCAATAGGAAAGCCCAAAACATCATGAAGGCCACCAGCCACCCCGCTCATGTTCTGTTCTCGCTCCATCCATCAAGCCACTTCTCAAAGTGCACATTCTCCGACCCCTGCGACGTCACTGTCTTAAAACCCATCATGCATTTGTAATGGATATCATGACATGGGCTCGAGAATACTTCAGTAAACCTTTGTCAGTAAACAACATTCGCCACTTATTCACAGATGTGAGCTAAGGCTTTACTATGCAAAGCTGTAGCCATATATGGGCCACTATGCTCCTTGGGCAGCACTGTTGCCTCACAGCAAGAGAGTCCTGGGTTCGAACCCCAGGCCATCCCAGGTCCTTTCTGTGTGGAGTTTGCATGTTCTTCCTGTGTCTTTGAGGGTTTTCTCTGGGTGCTCCTGTTTCCTCCCACAATCAAAAAGACATTCATGTTAGGGTTAATACTCCTGTCTTTACCCCTGACCACGGCAATGGAAAGAAGAACTGGAGTTGGTCCCCAGGCGCTGCACCACAGCTGCCCACTACTCCTATACAATAGGATGGGTTAAATGCAGAAAACAAATGTCATGGTAACCATACAACCGTACACTGACAAAATAAAGTGGCTTTCTTCTTTTCTATAATCAACATTGTCCAGAAGCGCTGCCGACTTGCCTGGGCTCAGTCTCATCTGACATGGAAAGTAACACAGTGGAATCATGTTTTATGATCCGACGAGTCAATATTTCCGATAGTGTTTTGGAAAAAACAGCAATTGTGTTATCTGCGCAAAAGAGAAAAAGGACCATCCAAACTGTTATCAGCGTCAGGTCCAAAAGACTGTCTGTCATGGTATGGGGGTATTTCGGTACCCATGGCATGGGTAACTTGCACATCTGTGAGGTCACCATTAATGCAGAAAGACATGTATGAATTTTAGAGCAACATATCCTGCCATCCAGATGCCGAAGTTTCCAGGGACTTCGCTGCATTTTCCAACAGGATAACGCAAACCACATACTGCCCAGATTACAAGTGCATGGCTGTGTAAACAGAGAATATGGGTGCTATTTTGGCATGCCAGCAACCCTGACCTTTCTCCGACTGAGAATGTGTGGCACACTATGAAGCGCAAAATACGGCAATGAATGCCCCGTATAACTGAACAGCTGAATACCTACATTATGGATCATAATGGATAAATTAAAGCAAATTAAACTGCTTTAGACCAACACAAGAGCACAGCCTGCCAGAGCAGCCAAGCAGACCCCCTCGGAACAGGCCCGTGGCTCATCCCCGGTACACTCGGCATTCTACCAAGTGTGTACAGCATGGTGGGCTGTCCTGTGCCTCCAACATGCCCCCAACCAGGACCCCCCTGCTGAACATGTAGGCCATAGACACAGATACAACCAACGTCCTCCCACCCGCCACTCCCTCTCCAGCGAGAAGCACTCCATGCGCCAAGAGAAGTGATATACCCAGGTGGCCCAGGATAACAACCCCCCCACCCCCCACCTGCAACCAGATGGCACATACCACCGACCGTGGCATGACCCCTGCAGGCATGCAAGTAGACATGAAAGCATGACAGACATGTCTTTACTGTTTGTGAATATAAACCTCCTTAAACCTATATCTGCATGCCTATATCTAAACCAACTACCTGCCCCCTTACCAGAAAAACTTTTTAAAGATCTCTGGCCTTTCCTGGAACCTACAATGCTAGATATTGTTAATTCATCACTTACTACTTGGCACCGTTCCCAGCAGTTTTAAAACTCTACTTAAAAAAACAGACCTCGGTCCAGAGTCTCTTAATAACTGCTGACCAGTCGCTAATCTTCCATTTTTTTCTGAAGTACTAGAGACAGTTGTGCATCAACAACGTTTGATCCTTATATAAGAAAACCATCTATATGAACCTTTTTAATCGGTTTTCAGGCCCTGTCACTCCACTGAAACTGCTCGGACTAGAGTGGTGAATGATCTTTTACTAGCTATGGACTCCAATTCCACTTCTGTGCTTCTACTACTGGACCTCAGTGCCACCTTTGACACAACTGATCACTGTACACTATTACACAAATTAAATTGTAATTTTGGTGTCTGGTTTAGCTGTCTCTTGGCTTAAGTCCTACTTATCTGGAAGAACAGTGTCTACTAGAGTAACATTACATCAAAATTCTCTGACGTTAAATATGGTGTACCTCAGGTTTCAGTTCTTGGCCCTCTACTTTTCGCTCTTTATATTTCCTTTCTTGGTCAAATTATACACAGTTATGGAATAATTTTACATTGTTATGCTGATGATACTCAGTTGTATGTGCCTATAAGGCACAAGTGTCATCTGCATGATGGAAAAACTTGTATGGATTTGGTCTTTCCAAATCAATTATCCATTATGAGAAAGATTGTTATCCTTTAAAGGTTTAGGATCTTGTTTGTTGGACCTCCTCTCTCACAACAGGACTGACTAACAAGCAAGACAAAAAGAAAACTATCTAAAATAGTGCCATACATTTTTCACTTCAAAACAACACAATGTGTTGTGTGTCTGAGATGCAAAAGCATCTGGAGGCCGACGGGGTTTGTTAATGATGCTGCTTCAGTCTGCCTCAAAACAGGGAGCATCTCTCTGAACTACTGACTGACAGAGAGAGCGAGGACAGAGAGAGGAGAGACACAGAGAGAGACAGAGAGAGACAGAGAGGAGTAACAGAGAGGGGGGAGAGAGAGAGAGCGAGGACAGAGAAAGACAGACCAGGACGGAGGGAGAGAGCTTGCTGTCAGTGGTTAGATAAAAGTACACACACTCAGACACACACAGCTCTGGCACTGTGGAACTCATGAATAAAGCTTAAAGTCCCTCTGTTTATATTCCAGCTGATAGTGCTGAACTGTATGAGAGGCAGACAATCTGTGTGTGTGTGTGTGTGTGTGAGAGACAAGGAGCTGCAGTCATATGGGAGTGTCTGCCCTGATTAATACACAGTGTGTTTATGTCTGTGCAGATTAACTATATATTTCCATGTGTCACAAAGACAGAAAGTAATATGAATTTGTTGTACAATTGGTTTGTGAGTTTTTAGGTATGTATGTATGTGTATATATGTGTGTGTGTGTGTGTGTGTGTGTGTGTATTTGTCCATATATTTTGTGTGTGTGTGTGGGGTATTTGTCCATATATTTTGTGTGTGTGTGTGTGTGTGTGTGTGTGTGTGTGTGTGTGTGTGTGTCTAATAAGGGTCATACTTTGTATGTAGCAACAGTTGTGTGTTGGCCAGTTGTGCGTCTGTCCTCATGGTTTTCCGTAGTCGCTATGTAAGTGACTGAAATGTGACAGTGATTCTTAAATGAGATTCTGTTACCTGGCCAGGTACTGTCCTGAAGACGGCACCTCGTGTTTATTGGGTTTGTCAAAGCAGTTCACCATGTTCTGGATCAGCGCCAGGTCTGGCCGCACGACTGTTGCCATGGCAACGGCCCGCGCAACCAGCTGCAGAGCGTCGCGGATGTAGAAGTCCAGCGGTTTCTGCTCCACCCGGCCGTATGCCAGCAGGCCCAGCGGAAGCCCAATGGAGTGCAGCTCGTCTGGGCTCAGCGGCCGGCCCAAGATCCAGTGCACAGTGGGCAGGGTGAGGCCCAAGTCCTGGGCACTGCGCAGCACCATGGATGCACACTGCGGGTCGGTACCAAACAGCAGCACAGAGGCAGGCGAGGGTTGGCTCGGCCTTAAGTGTCGGGACAGGAAGTCATAGATCTGGGTGTCATCCTGCACTGACTGAGTGAGGTTAAGGAGCGCGCGGAGACGCCACAATCTGCTGTGATGCTCCAGCAGCTGCAGCAGCGCATCGGCCTCCTCCCAGTCCCGACACAACACTGCTGCACCCTCCTGCCAGCCGCTCCTCTGCAACACAGAGAGGAGGAGCTCTGACAAGCCCGACTGTGGGATGCCCGTCATCATCTGCAGGTGGAAACGGTTCTGAAAGAGACAGAAGAGAGATGGGCTGTCAGAAAGACAGACAGGGAGACACGTCACACATGCGTCAGAAAGGATGAATTAACAACAGACCCTAATTCAGGGCAGACTGACACAGAGAACTCCTCATCTGTGTAGCACATTAGTAGGAGCATTTTAATGAATAAAAGCGGCATCAATGTCCTGTCTGAGGGAAAAACTTACAGTGGATATAAAAAGTATACACATCCCTTTTAAAATACAGGTTTTTGTGATGTAAAAAAAAAGCGAAACCAAGATAAAGAATGCAAAACTTGTTCTACCTTTTGTCTTAAATCGCAACCTATAAAATTCAAGTGAAAAACAAACTGAAACCTTTTGGAAAAGAAATAAAGAAAACTTACAATAACCTGGTTTCATAAGTATGCACACCCCTAAATTAATACTTTGTTGAAGCACCTTTTGATTTTATTACAGATCTCAGCTTGGCACATCTTAACTTGGCAATATTTTCCCAGTCTTACTTCCAAAAACGTTCTAGATCTGTCAAATTGTGAGGGCATCTCCTGTGCACAGCCCTCTTCAGGTCACTCTGCAGAGCTTCTATTGGATTCAGGTCCGGTCTCTGGCTGGGCCATTCCAAAACGTTGTTGTTGGTTTTTTTTTTTTGTGAAACCGTTCCTTTGTTGATTTGGATGTGTGCTTTGGGTCGTTGTAGTTCTGAAAGGGGAAATTCCTCTTCATACTCAGCTTTCTAGCAGACGCCTGAGGCCGGTTTTACACCAAAATCGACCGGTATTTGGAACTATTCACGATTTCTTTCATCTTGACTAAAGCCCCAGTTCTGTCAGAAGAAAAGCAGCCCCAAAGCATGATGCTGCCACCACCATGCTTCACCATGGGTATGGTGTTCTTTTGTTGATGTGCTGTGTTGTTTTTGCACCAAACATACCTTTTAGAATTATAGCCAAAACGTTCAACCTCAGCTTCATCAGACCATAGCACATAGTTTTGGGAGACTAGATGTGTCTTTTTGCAAAATTTAGCCAGGCTTGGATGTTTTTGTTCGTGTGAAAAGGCTTCCGTCCTGCCTCCCTACCCCATAGCCCAGACATATGAAGAACATGGAGACTGTTGTCACATGCAGGTGTAACCCATGTATTTTTCCCCTACATAGAAAGGGTTAATATCCCCTTGTATTATTTTCCATGATTTTACTTATTTACTTGTAATACCCCCTATCGCCAATAGAGGGCGCAGCAGACCACATATGTAGGTCACTTTCCCTATGTTGCATCAGTCTGGAGTTGATCAGCAAAGCGGATCTCGGTGGAGGAGGTTATTCCAGACATCGACACAGATTTAAGATAAAGATAACCCTGTAACTTGGAGTTGGTTTCATAAAACCTGTTGTGTTAACGCAAGAGAAGTGTGCGACTGTGAACAGTCCACCCTTTACTGTTCTCTTTCCGAGTCTAACCGAGCCAAAGCTCCGGTTGGCTACATTCCCCTCATGTCACGAGTCATGTCCCGAGTCATGCTAGCTAAACTAGCGGGTGCTTCAGCTATTGCTAGCTCATGAAACGGAGCGCCGTTACTCTTTTCTTTTACTGAACTCGTGATATATATTTCATTTTCACGATGGTAAAGTTCATATTTCATATAGATATTTAAAAACCAATCGGAGACCAAGTTACATATTTGATATGAGTCTCCTGAATGATGTTTAGCTCACGGTGCTAATAGCTAAGCTGTAGCTATGTAACGTTAGCGAACGAGTCTTTGATTCATCTGAGCGTTCGGTTCATGTGTGTTCACGTGAGGTAAGGTGAGTTGATGCTGGATTGATCTAGAAGTGATCTAGAAGTTATACCGTACAGTCGAGATTTAGATAAGACTCCTAACTGAACCCTGCTGTATTCAGGTTGGGTTTTTTGTGGACTCGCCAAGTGTTGAAGGGCGAGCCAGGACCCCCGAGCCGAGCGCCCTTGCTCGAGTCTGCATGCACGCGCTGCACCACGCATGCTCTCTTCAGACAGCACGTTCTCAACTCTGCACGCTGCACGCGCCAGGAGCAGTACCCTCATCCGCGCCAGGCGGCAACAACGTGCAGGATGCAGCTAAGCAAACTTGAGCTCTTTTCCAAAATCCCACTACCCGGGTAGATGGGACATTTATTGACTTTTATTTTATTTTCAAGGTTGCAACCGCTTTAGTCATAGGAATTATAATGTGTACTATATATATGTTTGATATGTTTGACCTTATTGAGAAAGGATTTGAATATTGATCATATTGATGATAAAAGACCGCCGGCATTTAATACTTTCTTCTAAAACCTCGTCAGTGTGCCTTTTATACTCCTAGAGCATGGGTGTCAAACTCGCGGCCCGCGGGCCGCACGTTATTTTGTGGCCCCCTACTTGACATCAAAGTTTAGTGTTAGTGCGGACCGCGCTTGCCCTGGGCTTTTATTTTTCACTTATGAGCTACCATAGCGCAGGCTCATGACAGCTTCCGGTGTCGCGTTGGTTGTCAAGTCATGGTGCGTTCCCGTTACGTTGGAAGTTGTAAATTGGAACAACTCGGATTTCAGACTTCCAGTTGAAATGTCCCACTCGGAGCTCCGAAAGCCCGACTTCCGAGCACAACTTGAACGCACCATAACGGGCAGCGCGAATTAGCAGCAACGGTTGAAACTTGGTTGAAACTTGATTCCGGAGCGACACCAAGTGGAAGGAAAATATATCCTGTCAGCAAGCCCCAGTTATGTCTTTCTCAAAACCTGCCGTAAAGAGAAAAGTTGGTGACGAGCACAGACAATTTCAGGAAAAGTGGGAGACGGCATATTTTTTTGTTGAGCACAGAGGAGGCAGCCCAACGGTCTTATATGCACCGAGAAAGTACGGTGCACAAGGAATACAACATCAGACGTCATTACTCGACTAGACATGCTGATGAGTATACAAAATACCAGGGAGATGAGAGAGAGAAACGGGTCGCCAATCTTAACACATGTTTACTGAAGCGACAAGATTTCTTCAAGAAAGCTAGCAAAGATCATGATGCAGCAGTCGAAGCTCGCTACGTGGTGAGTGAGATGATTGCTGCTAAGTCGGGAAAGCCATTCAAAGAAGGGGAGTTTGTTAACAAGTGCATGTTACAGGCTGCAAGTATAGTCTGTCCGGAAAAGAAGGGTCAGTTTAGCAACATCGGCCTTGCAGCCAACACAGTGGCAGAGCGCATTTCTGACCTGTCAGGTAACAGATATGATCAACTCCGTGAGAAAGCCAAATGTTTCTGTGCATACTCAGTCGCTCTTGATGAGGGCACAGACATCATTGACACTGCGCAGCTCGCAATCTATGTCCGTGGTGTTGACGACAGTTTTGGAGTGATGGAGGAGTTGCTCACAGTGATTCCAATGCATGGCCAGACCACCTCTCAAGAGATATTCCGCCAGCTGTGTGATGCCATTGTGGATGCGGGTTTGCCATGGAAGAGGTTTGCTGGAATAACAACCGACGGAGCGCCATCAATGACAGGGAGGAGAAATGGAGTGGTGGCACTTGTTCAAAAAAAACTGGAAGAGGAGGGTGTGGAGGAGGCCATTGCTCTGCACTGCATTATCCATCAGCAGGCCCTTTGCAGCAAATGCCTGAAGTTTGACAATGTGATGTCTGTCGTTGTGAAATGCATCAACCATATCAGATCCAGGGGTTTAAAGCACCGGGAGTTCCGCGCCTTTTTGGAGGAAATAGAGTCAGCATATGAGGATGTGCTCTACTTCACTGAGGTACGTTGGCTCAGCAGGGGAAATGTCTTGAAGAGGTTTTTTGAGTTGAGAGCAGAAGTGAAAGCCTTCATGGAGAAGGCTGGGATGGCTGTTCCAGTGCTAAGTGATCCCAAATGGCTCATGGACTTAGCTTTCCTTGTTGACATCACACATGAGCTGAATGTACTGAACAAGAAATTACAAAACCAGGGGCAGCTTGTCAGTGCGGCCTATGACAACGTGAGATCATTCTCCACAAAACTTGTGTTATGGAAAGCCCAGCTCTCTCAGACAAACCTCTGCCATTTCCCAGCATGCAAGGCACTCATGGATGCAGGCACACCATTCAGCGGTGAGAAGTATGCTGATGCCATTGTGAAGCTACAGGAGCAATTTGATCACAGGTTTGCAGAGTTCAAGACACACAGAGCCACTTTTCAAATTTTTGCTGACCCCTTCTCCTTTGATGTGCAAGATGCCCCTCCTGTGCTTCAAATGGAGCTCATTGACCTGCAGTAATGAGCTTATTTGATAGCTTGTTTGTTTTTGTTGTTTTTTTTTTTTTTAGCTTATTAGTATTCCATCTCGTCATAACAGAACCTGGTGTCCCCTTTTTGTCTCACACTGTTCGTTTTTGTTCCTGCACTTGTACTGTTACCTGTCTTGTTTTGATCACCTGTATATATAAATAAAAAATGATTGAGAACATTGGATCGGTTGTACTTTTTTTTTTTTTTGGAATACTTGCGGCCCAGCCTCACCCAAACTCTACCTCCAGCGGCCCCCAGGTAAGTTGAGTTTGAGACCCCTGTCCTAGAGTCAACCTAGAGTCTTAAACCCTTTACTAGACAGTTTAACCGATTGAGTCCTGATAAGAATTACTTGGTTAGATATCTTGGCCCAAATAGAACTTGTTACACAGGGAACAACCAGTACTTCTCAGAAATTCCTGCAGCTTCTTTAATGATGCCATAGGCCTCTTGGCAGCCTCCCTGACCAGCTTCCTCCTTGTCTTCTCACTTCTCAGCAATATTGGAGAGATGCCCTATTCTTGGTAATGTCACTGTTGTGCCATATTTTCTCCACTTGTTGATGACTATCTTCACTGTGTTCCATGGTATATCTAATGACTTGGAAATTCTTTTGCACCTCTCTGCTGACTGATACCTTTCAACAATGAGATCCCATTTATGCTTTGTAAGCTCTTTGTAGACCATGGCTTTTGCATTTAGATGCAACCAGGAAGATGTCAGGAAAATCCTACAGGAACATGCTTTGTGCCTGTATTAGTTGGAATCTTAAACAGTTGCCTAAATAGGTAGATAAAAAATAAATTTCTGTCAAGTGTAAACATGGCTGAATAAAAATTCACCAACGCTAACAGTGCATCACAGAGAAGTGTCTAAATATAACAAATAAAATCTTTATAAAATAATATATAACATCTTTCACGGTGTCAAAATTCAACAAACATTTGAGAGTATCAGTGCTGATCCAGGCCAGGATTTAGTTTTTCCTATTTCTACAACTTAACAGTAGGTGTGAAAACTTTCTTAGATCCTAGGTCAGCTTTCCTACTCTCCTACCCCAGCATGACAGCTCACGTTTTTTTTTTAGGGGCAGCAGCTTTCTGGAAGCCTTATAGGCATTGATTCTGTCCTCTATTGCTGGGTCCTCCTGAGCTGCAGTTGTACACTGTGTGGCAAACACTGAGTTTCCCCTGACTGCTGTGGTTTTCAAGGAGTTCCTGATACTTGCCAGGCGCAGCAATGAACAGCTCCGCGACTGTAGCATTGACCACCACCGTGTTCTGGTCCATCCCGACATGCTTGAAAGCACCAGACATGGTCCCGCCCTTCCTCTACTGAACCGCCTAAGAACTTTTTTGTACCGGGCCACCACTTGTTCCCGTTTTTGGGCTGCAATTCAGAGAACATAGAATAAGTGTTATCCACAGTAAAAAAAATGTTTATTGTACTCGCACACATACTCTTTGACACACCCACACACTACACTAAATGCAGGCTTGTGAGTCAAACACTTCAATTGTAGTTTCAATCTACAGTATAACACGTGAGATCAGAATGGTTGTGACTAGGAGACCTAAATGTAGATGGTTTACCAGGTTATTCCTCTCTATCCAGAATATGATTTGTTATGGTATAACTAGTTAGTACAAACAACAATCGCATACCCAATATCACGTCATGTGGGAAGAACCAGCCAGAAGAGCAACAACTGTACAGCAGAGCTAAGCAGGAGCAAACCGAAAACCCAGTGAATGGAAAGAGGTGAAAGTAGCGTATTAACCTCTCTGATGTGTCTTTGGTTCCATTTTCTTTGACTTCTTCCCATACTTTTCCCTTTCCCCTTCTTCTTCTTCTTCTTGTCCCCCCGATGAGGACGTGTTAGAGGAGGAGTCAGACATAGTATCAGAGGAAGATTCCATTGAGCTGTCACAAGAGGAATTTGAAGACAAGGGAGTTGCCTGGATGGAACCTGTGTCCTTTTTAAGAGCTGTCAAAACATACAAATACAATCATAAGGCTCACAGCACATGGCACAAAGGAACACACGTGCGCATGCATACCCTACTAGTGTCCACAGTTAACTCACATAATTAGGCCCAACTGTAGTATAATTTGACTACATATTGTGTGTTGGGAGACTTACCTGATACCAACTGCTCTTTCAGATAGTCTCTCCTTGGTCAGCTCATCAATCTTCTCCTTTTGCCACTCTGCCCTCAGCTTCCACATCTCCAACTCATGGTAGTTTCTTTTATCTGCCAGCTGTGCAGTAGAGGCCATGGACACACCTAATAGAATGTAATTGTTCATTATTGAATGAATGTAGAACGTTCTATTAACCTTATTTGCTATCTAACATCCCCCCACACAGGACGCACGCACAGAGAGAGAGAGAAAAAAAGAGAGCCATTCACTATTTTCACAACTCTGTCTCTGTCATAATGACGACCATTCACAAGTGTATTGGGCTATTAAACAACAAATTTCTTTTCTCTGAAATCACAAGACATACAGTAACGTTACATCTTAGTTTGCTCACACTATTTACTACTGAGGTGACATGGTTGCGTGCGCCTGTCGCAGGACTTCCAGCTAGAGACTAGCTAGCTAGCTAACTACCCATCATTCATAATGTGTGCCAGCAAACAAACATACTCACCACAAGTGCCACCGACGGGCCTCTCCTCCAATGTATCCATCTGCATGCTGGCATTCTTTTTGGCCCGGGTCCGCACACCTTTTCAAGTTGGGTTGTAGTTTTCCGTATCATAAATATGACACTTGTCATTCCCCGATCCGTTACAGAAACCCAATTTGTTTTACGCATGCGTGAAAATGCATCTACTTCCTGTCACCGCTATCGCTTTACAGCATTGTCAAAAAAAGTGTCATCCCCTCGCCTGATATGGATATGGATCTTTTCTTCTTCTTTTTTTGCCTTGTATAGATTCTGGGATAGGCTCCAGCATCCCCATGACCCTGAGAAGAATAAGTGGTTTGGATAATGGATGGATGGATTCTTTTGCTTTCTACCGTCATTTGCAGGAATACCTCTTAAAAGGTGAAATTACCTCCAACATTGATCACACACACCGAGTAAAATTGAAACAGGCTTCTTCAAATTTTATCCTGAAAGGTAACGATAAGTAGATATTAAAAAGAAACAAAGAAAAGTAAAAATAACGTTAGTTAGCCAGAAACGCCTGAGTTACTGAACAAACAAATGTTACATATTTTATGTGTAAGTCAATGAAGTTCTCAAAAAGGATTTAGTTTACAAATGATTACGTACGTATGGAGGTTTAATAGAACTGGGACTTTCTGGTTAGTAACAATTTGGTCACGTGTTTAATACACAAACGCAATTTGTTTAAAATATAATGCTGCCCAATAGCATTTAAAAGTTAACTGTACTTGTTTACCTCCTGTACCCGAGTAGGAGAAGCAGTGTGCAAATGACTTTATGTTTAATGTATTTTAATCTCAATCAGATAGTCATTTCCTTTTACTTTGAACTGCAACTTTCTCAGCCTGTTTCTTTTTTGCTCTTAAAACAGACAACAGAGTCTTCTACACCGGCCCCAGCAGGCAGTACATGGGGCTAGTTGTGCTGTCAGAGGAAGAGAAGTGTTCTGACAAAGTGCCACAATAACCCTGGTACTGGAATCACAATGGCATCAGAGGCACCAGAAACAGGGTATTGCTGGCTACTACTGGCCCACACTGATACAGGATGTTAAAGACTGGGTAATGTACTACAGAGTGATATATGCCTGTTACTTGACACATCTGCTGATTTGTTTAGACTCGGACATGATTTTTTGGCTTTTTGTGATGTTGCATAAAATGAAACCGTCACACATGCAGTCGGTTCTCCTCCCAGGTCTCCGTGGTGATTGTGGTCGCCACCTGGACGCTGCTTGGCGTTCCCCTCATCACATTTTCTTTTTATATACAGTAGCTTGCAGAAGTATTCATACCCCTTGAACTTTTCCACATTTTGTCACATAACAACCACAAACATAAATATATTTTATTGGAATTTTATGTGAAAGACCAACTGCAAACCTACCAAGACACGGCTGTCCACCTAAACTTACAGGCCGAACAAGGAGAGCACTGATCAGAGATGCAGCCAAGAGGCCCATGGTGACTCTGGACGAACTGCAGAGATCCACAGCTGAGGTGGGGGAATCTGTCCACAGGACAACTATTGGTCGTGCACTGCACAAATCTGGCCTTTATGGAAGAGTGGCAAGAAGAAAGCCATTAAAAGAAAACCATAAGAAGTCCCATTTGCAGTTTGCCAGAAGCCATGTGGGGGACACAGCAAATGTGGAAGAAGGTGCTCTGGTCAGATGAGACCAAAATTGAACTTTCTGGCCTAAATGCAAAACGCTATGTGTGGCGGGAAACTAACACTGCACATCACTCTGAACACACCATCATCCCCACTGTCAAACATGGTGGTGGCAGCATCATGCTCTGGGGATGCTTCTCTTCAGCAGGGACAGGGAAGATGGTCAGAGTTGATGGGAAGATGGATAGAGCCAAATACAGGGCAATCTTGGAAGAAAACCTGTTGGAGTCTGCAAAAGACTTGAGACTGGGGCGGAGGTTCACCTTCCAGCAGGACAACGACCCTAAACATAAAGCCAGGGCTACAATGGACTGGTTTAAAACAAAACATATTCATGTGTTAGAATGGCCCAGTCAAAGTACAGACCTAAATCCAATTGAGAATCTGTGGCAAGATCTGAAAACTGCCGTTCACAAACGCTCTCCATCTAATCTGACTGAGCTCGAGCTGTTTTGCAAAGAATGGGCAAAAATTTCAGTCTCTAGATGTGCAAAGCTGGTAGAGACATACCCCAAAAGACTTGCAGCTGTAATTGCAGCAAAAGGCGGTTCCACAAAGTATTGACTCAGGGGGGCTGAATACTTTTGCACACCGCACTTTTCAGTTTTTTATTTGTAAAATAATTTTTTAAATCATGTATAATTTTCTTTGTACTTCACAATTGTGTGCCACTTTGTGTTGGTCTTTCACATAAAATTCCAATAAAATACGTATATTTATGTTTGTGGTCGAAACGTGACAAAATGTGGAAAAGTTCAAGGGGTATGAATACCTTTGCAAGCCACTGTATCCTATAAATCCATATATACATTTTTTTTTAAAAACATGACGACGCTGGTCGCGTGGCTTGAGTCCTAGGCTGTTCCGGTGGCATCTGGACACTGCTTGGCATCCTGCACATCATATTCTTCATATATTTTATAAGTCCATTATAATTCTGTTTATCCTCTTTCAATGTTGTATTGTGTAAACGCAACATCCATTGCACGCTGTCCATCTTGGGAGAGAGATCCCTCCTCTGTTGCTCTCCCTGAGGTTTCTTCCTATTTTTTCTCCCTGTTAAAGGTTTTTTTAGGGAGTTGTTCCTTATCCGATAAGAGGGTCTAAGGACAGGATGTTGTGTTGCTGTAAAGCCCACTGAGGCAAATTTGTAATTTGTGATATTGGACTATACAAACAAAATTGACTTGACTCTGACTTTGAGGTTGTTTCTCTGCTTGTTGAACGGAGCAGTTTTTTCACTGTGTTCAATGGCAAGCTTGTAGTTTTCTTGCAGAGTATCTCTCAATTTTTTCACATAGTCCGTGTGAGTGACTCTCTTCAGTCTTGGACTGAGTCCAAACACCACATCAAACATTAACTGGTAAGGAGAGAATCCAGTCGTGTCATTTTTGGTGCAGTTGTATGAGTGGACCAAGGGCTGCACAAAATCCCGCCACTTGACTTGTTCTCTTTGTGGAGGGTTCCCAACATCTCCAGAAGTGTTCGGTCGAAACTCTCGACGGGATTGCCTCAGAGGCGGTAAGGGGTTGTCCTTGTCTTCTTTATTCCCAACAGTTGGCAAAGGTCTTTGATGAGAGCGGACTCAAAGTCGCAACCCTGATCGCTGTGAAGTCGTTCAGGCATGCCGTAGTAGACAAAGAAACTGTTCCACGGGATCTTGGCTACTGCATTCTGATCAGTGGTAGGAACGGCGACGGCATACTTGATGAAATGGTCTGTTATGACCAAGATGTTCTTTGTTCCACGTCCATCAGGTTCCAAGGACAAGTCGTCTATGCAGACTAACTCGAGTGGTCGAGTTGTCTGGATGTTCACTAGACGGGCAGTTTTCTCAGCTCTGGCCTTACGATGGATACATCTTTTACAATTTCTGACTTTCCTTTCAGCATCCGCAAACATTCTTGGCCAATAGAAACACATACAAACAAGATCCAATGCTCGTCCATTCCCAAGTGACTGACTGAGTCGTGGAGACCTTCAAGTGCCATTTCTCTGTACTTCGAGGGGAGAACTAGCTGGTAGAAGGGCTCACCTCTGTTCATGTGCTTCCTGTACAGAATACAATTGTTTACTACAAGTTGATCCATCACTCTAAGCGTAAGTTGAACTTCTCGGTCTTCCTGTTGGCGAACACGGTAAGTAAGACATCTTCCTGTGTTGACAATGTCTATGTCTCCGCTGATCAGGGGGATCGTTCTGTTGTTCCGCAGCCCAGTCTTGCTGTGACATCCTAGGTAGGGTGCTAGATCCATGCAGTAAGTCAGCTTGAGAGAACTCTGCTGGGATAGCACTCACATCAATGGCGAGACACTCTACTATGACAGGTGAGTGGCTGCCCTCTTCAGTGTCTGGAGCTTTGTCTAGCTCACGTCTTTGGCAAACAGCTTTGACAGCATCTTTGGGGAAGATGTGTTCACTCTTTTCATTCACAAACCTTGAAATTAACTGTTTCACCCTGTCATCTTCATCTTGAGCACTTAGATCAGTTTCCGCCGCATCATGTGGACGCCTGGATAACCCATCGACATCAGCATTTCTCTTGCCAGCTCTGTACTGTATGTTGAAATTGAAGTTAGACAGGGAAGTGAGCAACCAGTGTCCTGCAAGCATCGAGCTTGGCAGAAGTCAAGACGTAGGTGGGTCAATGGATTGTTGTCGATCATGATGGTGAACTCAGCTCTGCAGAGGTAGTCAAAGAATTTATCTGTGTCAGCCCACTTAAGCGCTAAAAACTCAAGTTTGTGGGTAGGGTAACGCTGCTCACAGTTGGACAGGCCTCTACTTGCATAACCAATGATTCATCTCACCATCTTGTTCTTGACAGAGAGCTGCACCGAGTCCATGCAGGCTGGCATCAGTATGCAGGACATATGGTTTCCTGGGGTTGGCAAAGCCGAGGACTGGAGCAGTTGTCAAACTTCTCTATAAGTGCTTTGAATGCGTTTTCGCATTCTGAGGTCCATTTTCCATCAAAGGGTCATTTTAGGTTCGAGCTGGAGAAGACCTTGGAGATTTTGGACTTCTTCCTAGGTGGAAGGTAACCAGCAGTCAGACTATTTAGAGGTTTGGCTATTTTTGTGTAGTCCTTGACGAAGCTCCTATAATACCCAGTGAATCCTAGGAAAAATTTCAGCTCACTGATGTTGTTTGGCCTGGGCCAGGTTGTCAGAGAGGTGATTTTTCCAGGGTCAGTTTCCACTCCATTTTCCGAGACTACATGGCCCAAGTACTTGACTAACTTCTTGAAAAAGTGGCATTTTTCGGGTGATAACTTGAGACCAAACTCCTTAAGCCTGTTGAGGATATGCATAATGCACCCTTGGTGTTCTTCAAGTGTGTTTGAAAATATGATGAGGTCATCGAGGAACACCAGGACGTCTTTGAAGTTGAGAGAGCCCATGCATTTCTCCATGACTCGCTGGAAGGTTGACAGAGCTTTTGTGACTCCCTGGGGCATCCTGTTGAATTCCCAGAAACCCATGGGTGTGACAAAAGCCGTTTTGTGCTTGTCCTCTTCAGCCATTTCCACCTGATAGTAGCCAGACTTTAAATCCATGACAGAGAACCACTTGGATCCTATGAGAGCAGCAAAGGTGTCCTCAATGTTCGGTAAGGCATACGCATCCTTTATGGTCTGGTTGTTCAACTTCCTGTAGTCGATGCATAGGCAGATGGCGCCATTCTTCTTCTTGACGACTACTATTGGTGAAGTGAAGGGGCCTTCAGGTTCTCTGATGATGTCGGCATCCAACAGCTCTTTCAGGTGGAGTCTTACAGCTTCATAGTCTGATGAGTGAATGGGCCTCACCCTCTGCTTGAAGGGTGTTGGGTCAGAGGCAGATCTTGTGCTTGATTGCAGTTGTATGACCATAGTCGAGGTCGACTATTGCAAAAACTTCAGGATGGAATTCAGCTTTGTTTTGATCTGCTCTGAACTCCTCTGGAAGACGGGAATCACTGAAGTTGAAACTGATTGTGTTTTCATGGCTTGTTGAGCTTGTGGCCATACATTCAGCAGCATTGCTGGGTGGTTGTAACACCTTGTGCTCTTCAGCTTTGTTCGATGAGGTCGACGGTAAAGAGAGAGAGATGGTTTGCTGGCACTGTTATGTTATGTGCTGTCTCATTCTTGAGCAGGATAGGGACTTTGAAGCACGTCTGACAAGGGCTTGATATGATGTAGCTACAGAAGAACAGACCACGGGGTAGACTTGATTGAGTGGAAGGCTCCACTAAGAGAGGGAATGCAATACTTATGGGCACCTTTCTGGTGTATCCATTCAAAACTATCTTCTCACCAGCTGGGATCACGATGGCTTTCTTGCATTGCAGTTTGACTCTCCCCACCATGCCATTGTCTTGTTCAGTTTTGTACCTGCTGTATATGCTTCGAACCAGGTGTATATTGGTGGCTAAAAGGGCGGGAAACTCTGTGTTGGATCTGCAGTCTGGGTGATGACAGCTAACGTGCTGATAAGCTCAGCTTTGCCTGCAACGCTTTCTGGAAGCAGTATGTTGACCTCGACATAGCCTAGGTAAGGAATATCTTGACCTCTACTGCCCTCCACCTCAAGGATTTTGCTGAGGGGCAGGATCAGCAGAGAAGGCAGGTAAGTATCATGAAAAGACTTGGAGATGGCAGTCACCTGTAAGCCTGAGTCCAGAATTGAGTTACACTGGATTCCTTCAATAGTGACGACAGCAGCGGATCTTGGGCCAACTAAGCTACTGAGGAGCTCGTCTTCGGTGGACTCTATCTGTTCACATTTGGCTTTTCTTAGTTTCCATTTCATTTTGGGACTTTGATCTCTGTCTGTGGCTTCAGTATGTACCTCTACTAGAAGCCGGTCCAGTTTAAAGGCAGTCCTTGTTTTGCTCTTCATTTATTTTGCTTGGCTTTCAATTCTTTGTACTTTGATCAACAGCAGCTTTGTTGATAGTGTTCTCACATACCTTGGCTATGTGGCCGTCTTCACCACATCTGAAGCAGAAACAGGCTCTAGGCTGAGGTTTGGATGTCACCTGGTGAGCTTGTGCCTCCACTCGACCACTCGACCTGTGGGCAGGTCTGAGCTTTCTGCTGTCTCTGTCTCATAGTTTCTCTCTTTCTTAAGCTTCTTGGTGCTGAGCTGCAGTTTCATTTCAGCAAGCCGCTTCTTCAGACTCTCTGTCTCTAAAATATACGTCTGTATCACACTTGCATTTGGATCTGTGTAAGGAGACATGTCGGGCACAGAATGCACATTCACAGTAGCTTTGGGCTTGGAGGTTTCAAAACGGCAGTGCATTTGATCCAGTTTAGTTGCCCCCCTATTCTCTTCTGTCTGCAGCTCTAACAGCAGCTCTGGGAAATCGAAAGATTTTTCATATTTCAGCTCCAATTGCATGACGAGCATGTGGTCCCAACAGCCGCATTTGAGCTGTTTCAATAGCTGATGGCTTGCACCAGACTGGCTCACTCTATTTCACTTCTAAGCAGTGCTTAGCAGCACCTAGAGCCTCTGTAGACACTCTGAGGCCTTCTCACCTGGGTCTTGATAGGTGTTCAAGAACCTTGCAAAGATTTCCTCACCATCCTCAATTAGACCATAAGCAGAGTCCAGCAATTTCACATAAGCTCTGGGATGAGCAAAGGATCCTAGCTGCTCCATAACATCTGAGGCTGGGGGAAGCAGACTTTCCAGTGTCTTCCTACTCTGAACATCCACTGGGGCTCCATCTTGGAACATCAATTCTACATGGAGGCACCATGTTTCAAAGTCAGCCACTCCAGGAGGCTTCGGCACATTGCCGGAGAAGAAGCGTAGCCACCTGTATTGGCTTTGAGATGTGGAAGTGTAGTTTCTGATTACATGCTAAACCACAATGTGCTGTACGTCAAGTTGATTTAGCTCACCATCTCTCTGTTTCACAGTTTTAACTTTTATCATGTTTTCTCCCGTACTGCTGGCTGAACCTTCTTCTTATCCATTTGGGACTTAGCTGAAGAGGGATGAGCTTCACCAGGTCAGGATTCTTGTTCTTGGATTTGCGTATGAGAGGTGTACTGCTATGTTCAGAGTGAGCACTCTCATCAGAAGATTCACTGCTATTGCTCGAGTCAGAATAAATATCTGTGGAAAGGGCTACTGTCTGGCTAGTAGTAGGTGTAAGAACTTTAATACTGTCTGGCACTGTCAGTCAAACACACATTGCTGTGTGCTTGACTGACATCTCGGAGTGGATGGCGACACACCAACTGAAGCTCAATCTGGACAAGACAGAGCTGATGTTCCTCCCAGGGTAAGGTTGCCCGCATGGAGACCTGGCCATCACCATTGACAACACCGTGGTGACGCCAACTCGGACTGTGAGGAATCTGGGTGTGATCCTGGGAGACCAACTGCCATTTGCTGCAAACGTTGCATCGGTTGCTCGCTCCTGCAGATTTCTCCTCTTTAAGATCAGGAAGATTCGCCCATTCCTCACCGACGAGACGGCACAGGTGCTTATCCAGGCTCTGGTCATCTCCTGGCTGGACTACGGCAACTCCATCCTTGCTGGCGCCCCGGCGTTGCCCACAAGACCTCTGGAGCTTGTTCAGAAAGCTGCAGCTCGTCTGGTGTTCAACCGCCCTAAGAACTCCCACACAACCCCCCTTCTCATGTCCCTACACTGGCTCCCAGTAGCTGCTCGCATCCAGTTTAAGACTCTGGTGCTAGCCTACAGGGCAGTGAAAGGAACAGCTCCTTCCTATCTCCAGGCCATGGTCAAATCCTACACCCCTGCCCGACCACTTGGCTCTGCTGCCTCAGGACGCCTGGTTGCCCCGTCGCTCAGAGGCCCTTGCTGCCAATCGACCCGGTCAAGGCTCTTTTCTGTCCTGGCCCCACCGTGGTGGAATGAACTCCCCACTGATGTCAGGACAGCGGAGTCGCTGCCCATCTTTCAGCGCAGGTTGAAAACGCACCTCTTTAAGAACTACTACCCTGTTACTTGTTCTTAGAACTTATTGTATTCACTCAATAAAAAAAAAAATCTCTTTCTTGTACTTTTACTTTAGCACTGGTTTTGCTCTTAGATGCTTATTTAGATACACTTATGGCCTCTGATTTCCTATGTTAAATGCACTTATTGTAAGTCGCTTTGGATAAAAGCATCGGCTAAATGACTGTAATGTAATGTAATGTCTACATGCCATGTCACTGTAGTATCGTTCACATTTGGGATCTGAAGGGTAAACACTGCCATTGGAGTTTCTGAATCAGATTCTACAATGACTATATTCTCTTATTCTGTTTTGAAGCCTCACTACTTTAGCTACAGTCCCATATGTCTGTGGAGAAGTTATGAAGTCATTGGTGTCCGTTTGGGTCAAACCAACAACGCAAACAGACCGTTTTGCATTAATGCCATATGTCTGTTCAATATCCATATTGTATTTTTTTCCGTGTTACTCTCTGCACTTATAATAATAATCTGTAATAATCTGTATTTTGTATGTAAACATCAAAATCGTTATAAAAGCTTGCCCGTTGCCCCTTTAATGCTCCTGGCTTGCTCGCCACAAATTACGGTGTAACACTTACTAAGGGCCAAATGTAGCACAGGAATGAATATGCACAATTTCTACACTATAATAATATCAATCAAGATAAATCTCAATGTACAGCTGCATCTATTGGCAATGGTAAAGTTAGGTACACTCAAGAAGGACATAATAAACAAGGACGAGGTTTTAGAAAAGCACCACAACAATTAACATTGATTCACAACCAATACCAGTAAGTATTAAGATTTTAGTGTCAAGTGCACTTGTAAAGAAACAACAAAACAAACTCGCCAACAAAAGGAAAAGGAAAAAAATTTGTCTTTGTTCAGTCAGTGTCAATCTACCCGGGTAGTGTGAGTCTGTTTTGCAAAGATCTTATCTGAGCTGACGAGACGAGTGTGTCCCTTTCCCTGGACACACGATGAGCAAAAGCTGGAAAGTCACACCCTCCATGTGCTGGCCTGCACTCTGCTCCGCGACCATGAGGCTCACTGGTTTGGGCTCTGGCTTGCCATCTTGTTTCACAATCCACTTTCACAAGGGGTATAAAAAAACCAACCTGTATACAGCAGTTGTTTTTAAATGAACATCTCGTTTTTTTTAACTTAGGATGTATATCTCTACACTGTACAGTATAATACTTTTTTCTCTGCCTATGAAAATATGAATTCAATGACACAATAGCGCCACACATAAAGCTGTGTAGATGAATTAACTCAGTTGCAATAACACAATGCACAAAACTGTAGATGAACTAACTCAAAGTAGCTTAGCATCTAGCTTAAGGAGTTCAATACAACACAGCAACATTAGCTACTACCTCATGTCCCACTGAGTGTCACATTAACTGGTGAGTTTGAGCCTATAAACAATGGCTACTGTAAGTAATATGATTAGTTATGATTGAATATGATTAAAGTGTCACATTAATTGGGGGAGATTGAGTCTTGTTTTTTTATAAAAAGGTATAATTAATTATGCCTTTTTATAAAAAAAATTGTGTGATTGTGTGTTTACTGGCTTTATGGTCCATGGCTTGTTACCAGACTCAGTGTTGTCCGTACTGTTAGTGTCAGTCATTAAGGACAAAGCTGGTAAAGTACGCAGCCTAGAGAACTACACAGGCCTATAGCTCTAGCCAGCATACTGATCAAGGCCGCCCACAACAGGACACACGGACTTAAACCTAGCTCTCCCATACCCAACCGGCAATACTAACTGCCCTCTAGCCACACTAGTGGACTGTCCCCTTCCCACACCATGAATGAACTGTCCCCTTCCCACACCATCAGTAGCATCATGCCCATCAGAGAAAGAGCTAACGGGTGTATTGAAAATATCTCTGCTAGCATGTCTCAATTAGGATATGACAGTGCATAAACAAACACAATGAAACAAAAGCAAACAAATTCACAGCATCAAAACATCTAGCCTATGGCTTCAAATACCCTAACAAGATCACAGAAAATAGTTTACCCAAAACAAAACCAATTCTCTTCTACCCATAAATAAACATACACAGCTCTAGCCAGCACCATTTGCAGAAAGGAAAAAAACTCAACAGAAAAAAATCCCTCCCAACACGACCCCCCCCCCACACACACACACACACACACACACAGTCGTCACCATTCAACACGGAGCTTAGCTAGCTGGCTAGCATCTGTAGCACTGTTAGCATAGCAGGCTAACCCTGATACCATGAATGGAGCGGGGCGGGCTGAGAGAAGACGGCGGCTGCAGCAGGTGGCGACGCTTTCTCATCGGCGACGACGCATCGGACGGGTCATAGGGCAGCAAGTGTGGCCGGTGTACTGTTTCACTGCGTTGTGTAGGAAAGACAGGACAACTTCTCTCATGCGTGGGATCTGTATTCTGTCTGTCGCACATAAACAACACAGGACAGGTTTCAGAACACGTCAGATCAGCTCCTGCTGTAGCCTACGCAAGAATTGGGACCCACATTAGACATAAGACACATTAGGGATGGATAAACTACATTGCAGGGGCAAAATGAACACATACCTCTTTCTACATGTCCAAGGCGGGAAAGAGGCAGAAGACGGGGAAACACACGTTTTATAGCTACTAACAGGAAATGGCGTCACAACGGGGAGGGGCTACTAACAGGAAATGGTGTCACAAAAAGGAGGGGCTACTAACAGGAAATGGCGTCACAGCGGGGAGGGGCTACTAACAGGAAATGATGTCACAACAAGGAGGAGCTACTATACGCGTTTCCTGATGAAATAATAAAATAAAACAATGTTGGCAATGAAAATAATAATAATAATAATAATAATAATCATGTGGTGATACTTTGTGTAATTATATAATATTTTTTGGTTATGACGTTTTTAACCATGTTACATTTAGACTAAATAAAATACTGTATATGTATATATAAATTATATACATTAATGAACATAATATGAACACAAGTATGTACATTAATCCTGGTGATCACCACAGTTGATTGCGTAGTGGGGGGGGGTACTTTAGGGTGGCTTGAAAGGCTTTGGGGGTACAGTACTCCTGGGAACCACTGCTCTAACACACCTAACAGAGACACGATGCCACACAGCCACAGAGAAAGACACCGCGGAGTGAACGCAGCTAGCATGTTAAGCTAAGCTATGAGTCACCGGGCTCAGCGCTAAACTCGCCGGAGCTTCGCTCGGTAAAATACAAAGGAAGAGATGACGCTCACCGCTCAAACTCTGGTTCTCAAGAGTAGGGGTCTTCGTAGTGTAAAATCCAAACATAGTACTTGTTCATGAACTTCAGAGAAAGTTATAAGCCTAGTAAAGATTTCACCACGGGGATATCGCTGCTCTGGTCGCCTCCATTAATCAAAAGATTTTTTTTAAAAAAGAGGAGCGCTCTGGAGCGAACACGCGCCCTCTACTGGTGAGAACGGGGAACTATGTTGAACGTACTAACTGTCTTGTGCAAATCACGGGGGTTACATGTGTTTTAATTTTAAATTTTTATCCTTCTTGATGCTATAGCGTTCGATGTGTTGGAGAGCTTCCATTTTAATATTGGTTGAGTTTTTTTTTTAAATCACATCCGCCCAACCCACAAAAGGTTCTCGGTTCCAAACCGGGTGAAAACATTACTTCTATAATGAATCAGTATAAAGAAAGAGAGGAACATACTGCTATAGTATATTTGTTATATGTTAAGCCATTCAACGTATAATGGCTGTACCACTGTGCCATACCTGATTTACTCTTATAAGAGTCAACATTGTAACGGACTGCGTCACATGTTAGTTTTAACTGTTATGTTACGAGTGTCGCTGTGTTAAGTGCAACTGTGTTGCCATGTAGTTTGTACATTAGAAATTCAATAAAAAACAAAACAAAACAAAAAAACACACTATCCAAGTGTGTCTGCTCCTGAAGCGGTGTCTTCAGTCCACGTACTTCACATACAGGGGGCAATACTATAGGCACAGGCATGGGGGCGCTATGGGTTCCCCAGTCTCACCTGTAGTGGCTAACTTGTATATGGAGGAAGTGGAAAAGGGGCTCTGATGTCCTATCCAGGGACACCACCTCGCCATTGGTTCAGATTTGCGGACAACACCTGGGTTAACATTAAATCTCAGGATGTAGCACGTTTCAACGACCACATTACCTCTGTGGACACCACATCAAGTTCACCAGGGAGGATGTGGAACATGACAGGGTAGCCTTCTTACACTGTGACATTGCAGTTGGTGATGGGGGGCATTTGATTGTTGATGTTTATAGTAAACCAACACATACTGATCAGCACTTAAGGTTTGACTCTCATCATCCACTGGAGCACAAACTAGGAGTCATCAGGACGCTGGACCACCGAGCTGACAACGTCCCCACTGACACAGCGGTCAGGGAAGGGGAGAAATCTCACATTAAACAGGTCCTGGTTAAGTGTGGTTATCCTAACTGGGTGTTTGTCAAAGCCAGGAAGACCCCAAACAGTGCACCAGCTGATCGAAGAGAGGACAAGGACAACAGTAGTCTAAATGTAAACCAGTGGTGATTATGTATGGGGTGGGAGTGTCAGAACAGTTGAGATGCGTATTTTCTAAACACAATGTCTCAGTTGCTTTCAAACCCCAAAACACACTGCACAAGAAGTTGGTCCACTCCAAGGATCCGTTCCCTGGGCACAACCAGAGCAATATAGTGTAGCTGTTAAGTGCCAGGAGGATTGCTGTGACTTGTACATTGGGGAAATCAAACAGATGCAGGCCAAGAGGATGACACAACACATGAGAGCTAACACGTCAGACCAGGACTCCACAGTCTACACCATCTACAGGCCAGGAGTCCACAGTCTACACCTTCTACAGATGAGGACTCCACAGTCTACACCATCTACAGGCCAGTGGCCACTCTTTCAAGGATGAGGATGTGCACATTAGTCAGGCGGCTTAGCAAAATGATGGGGACACAGCGGACAAAAGCACCAAATTTTTTCCACATGCTCTCCATCACCATAGCTTTCAATTTTTGATGGGAGCCACTTCATCAAGCTGGCGGATGGTGGCCATCAATGGCCGCCAAGTAAAATCTATAAGTGCCAATATCTCAGCTGTTACACAGGCTGTGACACAACCTCAGCATTCTGTGGTAAGGGGAAGAAGTCAGCATGGGTGGCTTGGAATTCCTACCCCAAGGTCACGCAGGCCTTCAACTACATGGCAGCGAATCCGCACACTCCCGTGACCATAGATGCCCAACACTTTCGACATCTGGAGCGCGCTACACAGTTGTCCTTTACAACAAGACGAGTGATTTGGAATCTGTCAATGAAGCACGGAGAGAGTTGTTCTGCCAGAAGAACAAAACGATGGAACACATTCCACCAACGCAAGATTCACTGCTGCAGCACGTGAAGCGAGTTGCTTACCAGTCTGGGATCTGGGCGACATCTGAACTGGCCCAGCAGCCGACACCCAGTCCAGAAGGTGGGGATGGACACTGGATGGAGACAGCCAGGTCTGGCTTCCTGTGTGGAGCATTCTACCGATGGCGTCAAAAGCCTGCAGTGAACTAGTCAAGTGCAGTTGTCAAAGCACAAGTGGTTGTGGTGCAAGGTGCTCATCCAAGAAGGCACACTGGAATTGCACAGATCTTTGCAGTTGTAAATGTGACATAATTTGAATATATTTTATCTTAGAATATTATATATCATCTTAGTGAAGATAATAAAGTTCAATTCAATTCATGCATGTTGTCAGTTTTTCAGTGTACATGTATATGACCTATATTAATGTATGTCTGACCGTTTAGGAACTGAGTTGAAAATTATGTAAATACATTGTCAGAATGAACATATTTATTTGATCTTGGCACAAATAATCATCTAGTGATATTCTCAATAGCTTTAATGCATTGATTGACCCATAAAATGTATATTTTGACACCAAGATTGACCTTCTAAGTGGCTTGGAAGCTGAGATATTGGCACTTAAAGATTTTACATGGCGGCCATCTGCCATCTCGATGAAGTGGCTCCCATCAAAAATTGAAAGCTATGGTGATGGAGAGCATGTGGAAAAAATTTGGTGCTTTTGTCCGGCGTGTCCCCATCCTTCTCAAATCTGGTCCTAAGCCGCCTGACTACATCCTTGATACACACTCTCTCTCTCTCACACACACACACACACACACACACACACATTCATACCTAGGGACAATTTAGTATGGCCGATTCACCTGACCTACACGCCTGTGGACTGTGGGAGGAAACCCACGCAGACACAGGGAGAACATGCAAACTCCACACAGAGGATGATCCGGGACAACCCCAAGGTTGGACTACCCCAAGGCTCGAATCCAGGACCTTCTTGCTGTGAGGCGACCATGCACGGTTAGCGTAAACTACACAAACAATATGTGCAAACAAAACGTTTCAAATAATGACCTAAATCATATTTGTGGCAGTTAAATTTGGCCCTCAGGCCCACCCGATCAGAAGGCTTCCTTTTGTGCTGGACCAGCCAGTGAATAGTAGTCGAGGAATACTGTTTATCAGACTACGGGAGCAATAAAAATAAAACCATTCTTGTTCCTTGCTTCTTGTTCACCATATGATGATGACAGGTCAGATGTTTTGAGTGACAGTACATTTCACACATGCCAGACAGTGAGCAGCCCCTCCTCTTCCCTGAGTGTACAGCCCACCCACTGCACAGAGGAACACAAGCTACCTTCCGCTAGCTAGCTGCTTTCATGTAGGTCAAGATAAAAACCATGGCCACACAAAGCGGTTTGCTTAAATTTGTCACAAAAAGACGCCGCGAGGAGCAGGAGGAGGAGAATTCAGCTCAAGTTCCATCATCCTTCTCAAACCAGAAACCTTCTGCTGCTGCGGTTTCTCCTCAAGTGCCAAGAATTAACGACACACGTATGTGGCTGCTAACTCGTCCTCTGCCCGTCAGCAGCTGTTCTGCTGAAAGACTCTTTTTCTACTGTAAGTAAAGACTCTTCTATTGTAAGTACTTTTCTACTGTAAGTAAATGGCTTTGTAGAGGAGCTCAAGCAGGAGTCGTGACAACTTTCTCTTTCGGCTACACAACGTGCACCATTTATTCCTTCCACCATTACAACAACCACAAAAACCCGCGCAGCGGAAGTGTATCACTGTAAACCCGAACCGAGAAAACAGCAGCTGTAAACTAACGTTCCTACCAGCTCAATAAGGGGAATTATGTACCCCCATAACCACTACACCTTTCTACTTTAAGTAAAGATGCTTTTCTACTGTAAGTAAAGATGCTTTTCTACTGTAAATAAAGACTTTCATAAAGACTTTCTACTGTAAGTAAAGACTCTTCTACCGTAAGTAAAGACTTTCTACCATAAGTAAAGACTCTTTTCTACTGCAACTCTTTTCTACTGTAAGTAAAGACTCTTCTGCTGCAAGTAAAGACTCTTTTCTACTGTAAGTAAAAACTCTTTCTACTGTATGTAAAGACTTTTCTACTGTAAATAAAGACTTTCATAAAGACTTTCTACTGTAAGTAGACTCTTTTCTACTGCAAGTAAAGACTGGTGTAAATAAAGAATATTTTCTACTGTAAGTAAAGACTTTTCTACTGTAAGACTCTTTCTACTGTAAGTAAAAACTTCTACTGCAAGTAAACTCTTTTATACTGTAAGACTTTCTACTGTAAGTAAAGACTCTTCTACTCTAAGTATAGACTCTTTTTACTGTAAGTAAAGACTTTTCTACTGTAAGTAAAGACTCTTCTACTGCATGTAAAGACTCTTTTCTACTGTAAGTAAAGACTCTCCTACTGTAAGTCAGATACAAACTGGCATCAGGGCATCCATGATGACATACACACTGAACTCTGTCCCTGCTCTCCTTTGAAAGAACTGACTGGCTCGTTGGACTATCATGAAATAATTTCAGTGTTCAACAAAACCCCGTCACCTCCTGCTGTCACCACCAACACCAGACCCCGTCACCTCCTGCCGTCACCACCAACACCAGATCCCGTCACCTTCTGCTGTCACCACCAACACCAGACCCCGTCACCTCCTGCTGTCACCACCAACACCAGACCCCGTCACCTCCTGCCGTCACCACCAACACCAGATCCGATCACCTCCTGCCGTCACCACCAACACCAGATCCGATCACCTCCTGCTGTCACCACCAACACCAGACCCCATCACCTTCTGCTGTCACCGCCAACACCAGACCCCGTCACCTTCTGCTGTCACCGCCAACACCAGACCCCGTCACCTCCTGCTGTCTTTTCTACTGTAAGAAAAGACTCTCGTACTGTAAGTCAGATACAAAGTGGCATCAGGGCACCCATGATGACATACACACTGAACTTCGTACCTGCTCTCCTTTGAAAGAACTGACTGGCTCGTTGAACTATCATGAAATAATTTCAGTGTTCAACAAAACCCCGTCACCTCCTGCTGTCACCACCAACACCAGACCCCGTCACCTCCTTCTGTCACCACCAATACCAGATCCCGTCACCTCCTGCTGTCACCACCAACACCAGACCCCGTTACATCCTGCTGTCAAAACCAACACCAGACCCCGTTACCTCCTGCTGTCAACACCAACACCAGACCCTGTCACCTCCTGCTGTCACCATCAACACCACACCCCGTCACCTCCTGCTGTCACCGCCAACACCAGACCCCGTCACCTCTTGCTGTCACCACCAACACCAGACCCCGTTACATCCTGCTGTCAAAACCAACACCAGACCCTGTCACCTCCTGCTGTCACTACCAACACCACACTCCATCACCTCCTGCTCTCACCAGCAACACCAGATCCCATCACCTCCTGCTGCCAACACCAACACCAGACCCTATCACCTTCTGCTGTCACCGCCAACACCAGACCCCGTCACCTTCTGCTGTCACCGCCAACACCAGACCTCGTCACCTCCTGCTGTCACCACCAACACCAGACCCCATCACCTCCTGCTGTCACCACCAACGCTTTCACATTGTAGTAGTCTACTGCCCATTTTCAATATTATTGCTTATTGGGTATAATTATTGTTGGCTTGTACAATTGGATTTTATGTTGATGTTGCTGTGTGTGTGTGACTATGTGGTAGAGCCCTGTATGGGCTGAAAACTCCAGCCCCAGCCCGACAAATCTGCAATTTTTCAGCCTGAGACGGACACCAGTATCACTTTAAGCGCTCTCTGACACACACACACACACACACACACATACACACACACACGGCATGGTCAACTGTCACATGTAATGCACCCAAACATGCATATGTATAATGTTTTACAATGTAATTAATATAAATGTTGTCAGAGTTGAACTGTTCAGCGATTCTGGCAGGTATACCCAGTGCTAGACCGAAGTAAATGCTAACTTTACAGAGGAATAAATACACAGCGGGGCGTCAGTTCTGCTCTTACCGGAATCAACGTAGAAAGAGAAACCTTATTGACAGATGCACTGTTATATATGCAAAGATCACATGTCAATCTCAGCGTATTTCATTGGCTGTTATCATTGTCCATCATACAGTTCCCGCATGTACTCATGAAGTTTGCCTGTGTTAATACAAAAATATAGATGTGCTTCTACAATTGAGAGCACACATTTCATATGTCAACACCCCCACTTGCTCTCATGTTGTTCATCTTCTTAACTCAAAACATCATAAGGTTTTCTACCTCGCATCATATAACCTTTCACTTACATGGTTACTCTCCAAACATAAACTTTGCAAACTTAACCAACTTAATTTTTGTTGCGGGTTTCGTCACATCTGCTACCATCTGGTCTGTTGGGCAGTACTCCAGACTTATTTTCCCATCATTCACAGCTGACCTTACAAAGTGATACTTTATGTCAACGTGCTTACATCTCGGTCTGCTTACAGGATTCTTTGCCAACGCTATTGCACCTTGGTTATCCTCGTAGACCTTAGGTGGTGCGTATGACACCTGTCAGTACCTTCTAGTAGTTGTACTAGGTACATACACTCTTGTGTAGTTGTGGCTAGCGCCATATACTCTGCCTCACAAGTGGACAGTGCTTACTACAAAACTTAGATGGGGCCTCGTACATGTAGTCAGATAGATTAGGCTACCTACTATCTCTCTGTATTTTCTGGCATCACTCAACATTTCTGCATCATTAGTGTGGTTCCATTTTTGTTCACAGGGTGTTGCTCTAGGTTTACAATCTTGCATGTCAAACCTTTCTAGCATTTTTCCCACATACCTCTTCTGTGACATTTTCACACATTTATCACACTGGTCAAACCGATACCAAGAAAATGTTTCAATTTACCCAAGTCTTTCCTCTTGAATTTTGCTGTGACCATCTCCTTTACAATCTTCAGTGCATTTTCATCAATGGCAGCAATAATCAAGTCATCAACCCATATTATAATTATCACTTTCTCATTTTCTTTTTCCCTTGTGTAAACACAATGATCAGCTGGATTTTGCAAAAACTAATTTTTGTTCAGATATTCATAGAACATTTTGTTCCAGTTCCTGCCTGACTGTTTTAACCCATATAATGACTTTTCTAGCTTATACACCAGCTTTTCATTTGTACTAGATTTCACATGGTAACCCTCTGGTTGTTCCATTAAAATCTCGCAATCTACTGGTGCATGTAGGTAGGCAGTTTTGACATCCATCTCATGTAAAATCTGGTTTTCCTGCGCTGCTTTTTGCATCAACATTCTGATACTGGTCAAGTTAGCAGTAGGAGAAAATGTCTCCTCATAGTCTACACCCATCTTTTGACTGTATCCCTTAGCTACATACTGTGCCTTGTATTTGTCAGATCCGTCAACATTGTTTTTAATTGCATATACCCATTTACCCCCCACTGCATTCTTACCCTCAGGTAAGTTGGTTAGGGTAAATGTGTCATTTTCTCTGAGTGATTGCATTTCATCATCCATTGAATGAATCCATTCCTTTGAGTTAGGTGAGGTTACCGCTTCTCTGAATGTTAGGGGTACATTACACATCAGTCTGTAACAGTAATCTATGTTCGTCAGTACCTGATCATCACTCTCCTCATCAGATACATATTCACTTAAATAACCTGGTTTCTTCCTCACTCTAGAAGGGTATTGTGTAGGCTCATGGCTGGGCTCGCCCAGCTGTGTTTTGCTGTTCACCTCAGGCCTAGTTACTGGGACCTGGTTCTTAGTACATCCTGGACTAACATCAGTATTTTGCCTGGTCTTGCTAGCCCTGTTCTGCACCTCGAAGTCATCGTCATCAGGCGTCATGTCAGTCTGTGTCTACTGCTCTGGAATCGTTTTTGTCACAAACTTAACCAGTCTGTGCTTCTGCAGTTTCCCATTGTCAGGATAATAGACCATGTGGGCTGGGCTATTCTTGTCATACCCGACAAAGATTCCTTTCTCACACCTCGAGTCTAGTTTTCTCTTGTTATGCTTATAGGCATAACACACTGACCCAAACTTTTGCATCCTAGAAATGTTAGGCAGTTTTCCTGTCAACATTAAGTAAGACATCTGTTTTGTGCGATTGCAAAAACATCTGTTCCTCACTACAGCTGCTGTCTGCACTGCACAGGTCCATAACACTTTTGGCAACTCGCCCTCGATTAGCATACACCTTGCCATGTCAAACAGGGTTCGCCAGTTTCGCTCAGCTGTACCATTCTGGTGTGGTGAGTATGGTGCTGAGGTCTCATGCCTAACTGCATTTCTGCTGAGCAGTGCCTGGTAATTCTTTCCCATGAATTCTGTACCATCGTCAGATCTGATACATTTAATTTTCCCGTATGGGGGCTGTGTCACCAAGAAACTTCTCTGTTGCTTGCACTGTGTCACTCTTATTTTTTAGAAAGTACACGAACACTGCACTGGAATACTCATCAGTGAATGATAATGCAAACCTATATCCGTCTCTGGACTCTGGGTCTATTGGTCCCGCTAGATCTGTGAGTACCAACTCTAGAGCTGCTTTGGCTCTCACATCAGGCTCCCTATTTGGCTACGTTTTTCCTGAGTGCACACTTCGCAATGTAGGGTAGGTTTGTCTACTTTGCCCTTGACTGTCATATCATCAACAACATTTTGTAATTTCTGAATGTAATGGTAATAACAGTGCCCTAGAATCTCATGCCTTGTCTGTATATCAAAACACGCTTTACATTGGTCATCACATTCATCATTTACTGTGTGTAAGTAGTATAGTCTGTTATGCTCGTGAATGTGGAATTGTGTACCGTCTCTGTCTCGTAGAACATCCTTTCCTTCCCTGAAGATTACGGTCGCTCTGCTGGCAGTAGCTGCTTTCACAGAAAAGATGTCCTGCGGGTATGAGGGGATGTACAACGCCTGTCTCAGCATCGTGTTGTGGCGTCGCCCTCTGCTGTCGATCAACCACACCTCCGCGTCTCCTCTGCGCTCTGCGATTCCGTTGCCCCTTTTGCCATCAGCCAACTCCACGCAGTGTGTCTCGGCCGGGAACCTGTCGTCGAATTTCTTGAACTTTGCTATATCCGTGATGATATGTGAAGTTGCTCCCGTGTCCACCATCAGACCTCTCATCTTGACACCGCGCCCTGGCTGGATCTCCGCGTCCCCGTCGCTCGTCAGGAATGCATACGCCTCGTTGCTCGTCCCGCCGCTGTCTCCATCTGCAGGTTGCGTCCCGATGCGTGGCGCTTTTGCACCGACTACACCACTGCTTGCGTTGACATGCTCTGGCTTTGTGTCCTTTCAGGCCACATCTGAAGCACACTATGTCCGCACACGCGGCTCCCCGATCACCAGCACTCGCCAGAGCGGGTCTCGCACTCGGCTGCACTCGCGCCTTCATGACGTTGTAGTCGGATGCTGTTGCGCGCATTTCCTCAGTGTCCTCGTAGCTCCATAGTTTCGTTTTGAATTGGGCAAAAGGCATCGTCACGTCACTTTGCGTGACATGAATAGCGAACGGTTTGAATGATTCTGGTAGTCCCTTCAAAATCATTGCTACTAGCAGCCCATCACTCAGCGTCTCACCAGCGTTTCTCCACGCGGTGCGGGCTGTCTCTGCGCGGAAAACGTATTCAGTCACACGCTCACTGCGCCACTTCTGAAGTGACGTCCATTCCGTATACAGGCTGAAGTGACGTCAGTTCCGTATACAGGCTAGTGATCCGCGGCTTCCCTGCATAATAGTCTCTCAGCATTTCCAGCGCTTCCCGCCCATCGTCCGCTGCTTCCCTCATCACCAGCGGCACACTTCTATCATCCAGAAACCGGATTAGCTCCGCATAGACCTCGGCATTTTTCGCTCCATCTACTGCCCGTCCATTATCGTCGGTAGGCTCATTTAGAATAGTGTCCTTTAGCCCTTGTAACCGAAGATGGCCCAAAAATGTCGTCTCCCCCAGTTCATAGTTCTTCTCGTCTCCGTGAAAGACGAGTCGAGACCAACGGCTGCTCGATCTTCCCATCCCGGATCTCCCGCCCTGCTGTTTGACTCGGCGACCCTCCTGCTCATGGTGCTAGCATGCTAGCCCACACACGCGGTGCGTTGCGGTATTTCTCTCGGGGGCAAATCGCTTGATAACGACCTCTGGGTAACTCTGGGCCCAGAGCCTGCTGTCAGAGTTGAACTGTTCAGCGATCCTGGCGTGTAGACCCACTGCTAGACCCACATACGTATATGCTAACTTTACGGAGCAATAAATATTCAGTGGGGCGTCACTTCCGCTCTTACTGGGATCAATGTAGAAGAGGGACTTGTAGTGACGGATGCACTCTTATATACGCACAGACCACGTGTCAATATCAGCCCATTTCATTGGCTGTTATCGTTTTCCATCATACAGTACCCGTATCTAATCATTAAGTTTGCCTACGTTAATTCGAAAATATAGATTTACTTCTACAATTGACAGCACACTGATTTCATATATGTCAACAATAAGAATGTTTGGTATAGTGTCAAGTTAAGTCAGGTTTTCCCCTCCCTTTTACTTGGCCAATCACACAACTCTTCTGAGCCGTTCCGGTCGCTGCTCCACCCCCTCTGCCGAGCCGGGGAGGGCTGCAGACTACCCCACATCAGCCGCAGGAAGTAGGGGTGCTGCAACACCCCCTGCCGTGAAGCCAAAAATTTTTTTGGTGGGGGTTAAAAATAAATAAATCAAATGTTTCAACAAATAAATAAATAAAATTCATTTTCTTCATTCGTCTATTCATTAAAATTCATTGGAAACATTAATGACTTGACTGTAAAAAGTAAGTGGCCTAAGCCACAATGACAACAAGCCAACAACTGTGTCATGACGGCACCCGTCAGTGGCTCAGTCAGGTCAAGTGGCTGAACACCAGTCCAAATGGCACAAAAACGCATTTCTGAGTTTTTTGGGAAGCCCAAACAACTATGGACTCCCAGCTGATGGTACCACCGACTCCAGTACAGTAGAGCAGTTCTCATTGATGCTGCAGTATGTGGATGAGAAATTGGAGATTCACTCTGAATTCATTGGATTTTACAATGCCCCCGGCAGCAACGGAGAGACCCTGCTCAAGAGCATCAAAGATGTAGTTCTCAGGCTGAACGTCCCAGCTGAGTGTCTCCATGGATATGGTTTTGATGGAGCCTCTAACATGTCAGGGCTGTTTTCGGGTGTTCAGGCGCGGCTAAAAGAAACATGCCCCTAGTCCCTCTTCGTCCACTGTGCCAACCACTCACTTGACCTAGTTCTTTAGGAGGCTGCGCATGAGGTGGGTCTCATCGCTGATTCAGTGAACTTAGTTCAGGGCATAGCTGTGGTAATCCGTCAATCGGCAAAACGCAAGGAGCTCTATGAGTCCATGTCTGGCTGCAATGAGATAGTTACCATACTGGCCATATGTCCAACAAGATGGTGCATACGAACAATACCTATCAAACGTGTGTGTAGTGCACACAGAGAAATCATCAAAACACTGGAGCAGCTTAAGGATGACAAAAGTGTGAGGGGAGAGACCAGAGCCAAGATCGGAGGCCTGCTCAAGCAAGCAATGAAGGCTAAAACCTACTATGGCCTCCTCTTTTGTGAAGCAATATTCGAGCCGTGTGAGTCGGTGGCCAGGAGTTTGCAGCACACTGGGCACCCTTGAGTGTGCCAAACTGCTTGGAAGGCGCATGGCGGCCCTTCGGGATGATACCGTGGTGGATGACATGCTACAACACACCGTATCCACAGCGGGACTTACACCGCCAGGCGAGCACAGGGTGACAGAACCTCCAGCCCGGTATTGACACACAGCAGAACCAGAGGCAGACGCACACCCTGCGCAACCTTCGTGGAGACGAGAGCTCTGTGAAGCTGTGGACTTGGTCACAGCAGAAGTAAAGAGGAGATTTGATTAAGATGGCATGAAAACAGCAGCTCTCAGAGAAAAGGTGCTCATTAAGGCAGCCAACAAGGAACAAATAGTGGATATAGTAGAGTCCCTTCACCTTCCCGTGCACTTTGACAAAGCCCGACTGCAGATCCAGCTGAAAATGATGGGAGACCTCTGCTCTGCAGCGATTCTCCCAAGACAGTAAAGGACATCACAACAATCATGTCTAAACTCCATCCACAAACAAGAGCTCTTTTCAACAAAGCCGAAAACCTCATTAAACTCTGCCTAAGTCTCCCCATCTCAGCTGCTTCATCGGAGAGGACATTTTCCGCTCTCCGCCATCTGAAGACATGGTTACACACAACTATGGCGCAAAAAAGACTGACCCAGCTTGCTCTGATGCATGTTCATGGAGGTATATTGGACAGTTTGGACACTGATGCCCTCATGAGGGACTTTATCAGCGACAACCCGGAGAGAAAGGCCACATTTGGAGTTCTGCGTGCAGGCCGGCAGTAAGGCAAGACAATTATATATTTCTTGATTGGATATTGTGGCTGATATGTCTGTGTATGTCTTTGGTTGATTTTTATATGCTTTCGCATGCAGCCTGCAGTTGTGTTTGGAGACTGCAGGTGGCTGATAGGCCCATGTGTTATTATAGGTTGGGTTTTTAGGCAATATGCTGCCGCCGCGGAGCCTGCAGTTGTGTTTTGGAGATTGTGCTTTGGCTATAGCCATACATATTACATGTGTTTATGTGTTGTTTTGTTATGCTGCAACCGAGCAGTCTGCATTTGTGTGGTGATGTGCTTTTATGTGTCGTGCACAAATGAGTGTTGATGTTCAGCATCACGGTCAGCGTACAAGCACTCTGCATAGAAAAGCAGCGCCCATAACGTTAGGCCTGGCACCTCCATGTGTCTGTATGTGTGTGTGTGTGTGAGAGAGAGAGAGAGAGAGAGAGAGAGAGAGAGAGAGAGAGAGAGAGAGGAGAGTCTATTTGTCCCTCAGCAGCAACTAATCTCGCATTCTAGTCATTTATCAATGTTTTACTTAAGCGTCTAGGCTATGCACAGTCATAACGTCAATCCTGGCAAAACTCGACCCCCCCCCCGTTTTTTTTCTCAGGCCCCCCTGCTCAAAATATGTTCTCGCGGCTGTACTACCACACGCCTCCTGCGATACATGTGGAGTAGGCCTGTCAGATAGTATTTGAAATTCGAATGTACATTCGAATTATGGTAATAATATTCGAATTTGAATATGAAAATATGAAATTCGATTTTTTTGTAATATATTTTTTTAATATATTTTTTCCCCCTTATTAATATTATTATTATTAATGCACACACGTTTAAATGGAAATAAATGATGGTTTCGTGAAACGTATTTTATGAAAATAAGCATAGCCTACATCCGTAGTAAAACCGGAAATTAAAAAGCTCTTGTCAGTTCCCACGCCGAGCGGGCGGGCTCATAGAACACAGGAAATGGCGGAATCCGAGAAGAACGTTGGCTGTGACACTAGCACTAGCACATCTCCTGCGAGAGTCATTCATACTCCACAACATCTGAGAAGTTACGTATGGAAATTCTTTGGGTTTTGGGCTGTTAATGGGAAAATCGAAGAGAGAATATATCCACACCTCGGGAAGATGGCTCAGAGATACCTCGCCGTGCCAGGGACATCCGTGCGCTCTGAGCGTGTCTTTTCTGATGCGGGAAACATAGTCACCAAAAAAAGGAGCGCTCTCGAGTCTGAACACGTGGACGCTTTGGTTTTTCTCGCAAACCACTATTAGCACAACTTCTTATACTACTACAGTGAGTAGGACTCTTGATTTTATTTTTTTAAGCCCCGTGGGTCATGGATAATTTACTATGCCTATGTTACTTACGGTAAATTCGTTAACACCATCTGGCCTTTTCCTAGTCAGATTTATTTTACTTGTATGTTACTTAGAGTAGGCCCTAGTTAACATCATCTGGCCTTTTCCTAGTCAGATTTATTTTATGTTTAGGGGTGCTCAACAGTTTTTGGACTAATATGTGCGGACAATGTGCTGGAGTTGTATGTTGTCATAAATATGCTGTTAATAA